>NC_090930.1:390259679-390451728 GCF_040938575.1 Ambystoma mexicanum | reverse complement strand
ACATGAGCGGGTCGGGGAACCGGGAGACAGACATGGGGCATGAGCGGGGGGTGGGGGGCAACAGGAGAGAGACACGGGGCATGAGCGGGGGGTGGGGGGCAACAGGAGACAGACACGGAGCATGAGCGGGGGTGGGGAGAACAGGAGACAGACACGGGGCATGAGCGGGGGGTGGGGGGCAACAGGAGAGAGACACGGGACATGAGCGGGTGGGGGGAACCGGAGACAGACACGGGGCATGAGCGGGGGGCAACAGGAGACAGACACAGGGCATGAGCGGGCGGTGGGGGGTACAGGAGACAGACACAGGGCATGAGCGGGGGGTGGGGGAATAACAGAGACAGACACGGGGCAGGAGCGGGGGTGGGGGGCAACAGGAGACAGACACGGGGCATGAGCGGGGGGTGAGGGGCAACAGGAGACAGACACGGGGCATGAGTGGGGGGTGGGGGGCAACAGGAGACAGACACGGGGCATGAGCGGGGGTGGGGGGAACAGGAGACAGACACGGGGCATGAGCGAGGGGTGGGGGGAACAGGAGACAGACACGGGGCATGAGCGGGGGGTGGGAGAACAGACACGGGGCATGAGCGGGGCGGTGGGGGGTAACAGGAGACAGACACGGGGCATGAGCAGGGGGTGGAGGAACAGGAAAAAGACACGGGGCATGAGCAGGGGGTGGGGAGAACAGGAGACAAACACGGGGCATGAGCGGGGGGGTGGGGGGCAACAAGAGAGAGACACGGAGCATGAGCGTGTGGGGGAAACAGGAGACAGGACACGGGGCATGAGCGGGTGGGGGAACAGGAGACAGACACGGGGCATGAGCGGGAGGGGTGTGGGGCAACAGGAGATAGACACGGGGCATGAGCGGGGGTGGGGGAACAGGACACAGACATGGGATGGGGCATGAGCGGGGTGTGGAGAGAACAGGAGACAGACACGGGGCATGAGCGGGGGGAACAGAAGACAGACACGGGGCATGAGCGGGGGTGGGGGAAGGGAGAGAGACACACGGGGCGTGAGCGGGGTGGGGGGTGGTGGGAGGGAGAAAGACACAAGGGCAAGAGAGGGGTGGGCGGGAGGGAGAAAGACACAAGGGGCAAGAGTGGGGGTGGGCGGGAGGCAGAAAGACACAAGGGGCAAGAGCGGGGGTGGGCGGGAGGGACAAAGACACAAGGGGCAAGAGCGGGGGTGGGCGGGAGGGAGAAAGAGACACGGGGCAAGAGCGGGGGTGGGCGGGAGGGGGAAGAGGGAAAGAGACACGGGGCAAGAGCGGGGGTGGGCGGGAGGGGGAAAGAGCGGGGTGGGAGGAGGGGGAAAGACACAGGGCAAGAGCGGGGGGTGGGCGGGAGGGGGAAAGACACGGGGCAAGAGCGGGGGTGGGCGGGAGGGGGGAAAGACACGGGGCAAGAGCAGGGGTGGGCGGGAGGGGGGAAAGACACGGGGCAAGAGTGGGGGCGGGTGGGAGGGGGGAAGACACGGGGCAAGAGCGGGGGTTGGCGGGTGGGGGGAAAGACACTGGGCAAGAGCGGGGGTGGGCGGGAGGGGGGAAAGACATGGGGCGAGAGCGGGGTTGGCGGTAGGGGGGAAAGACACATGGCAAGAGCGGGGGTGGGCAGGTGGGGGGAAAGACACTGGGCAAGAGCGGGGGTGGGCGGGAGGGGGGAAAGACAAGGGGCAAAAGCGGGGGTGGGCGGGAGGGGGGAAAGACACGGGGCAAGAGCGGGGGTGGGCGGGAGGGGGAAAGAGACACGGGGCAAGAGCGGGGGTGGGCGGGAGGGGGAAAGACATGGGGCAAGAGCCGGGGTGGGCGGGAGGGGGGAAAGACACGGGGCAAGAGCGGGGGTGGGCGGGAGGGGGAAAGACACGGGGCAAGAGCGGGGGTGGGCGGGAGGGGGAAAGACACAGGCAGAGCGGGGGGTGGGCGGGGAGGGGGGAAAGACACGGGGCAAGAGCGGGGGTGGGCAGGAGGGGGGAAGACACGGGGCAAGAGCGGGGGTGGGCGGGAGGGGGAAAGAGACACGGGGCAAGAGCGGGGGTGGGTGGGAGGGGGAAAGAGACACGGGGCAAGAGCGGGGCAAGAGCGGGCTGGGCGGGAGGGGGGAAAGACACGCGGGGCAAGAGCGGGGGTGGGCGGGAGGGGGAAAGACACGGGGCAAGAGCGGGGGTGCGGGGCAAGAGCGGGGGTGGGCGGGAGGGAGAAAGACACGGGCAAGAGCGGGGGTGGGCGGGAGGGGGAAAGAGACACGGGGCAAGAGCGGGGGTGGGCGGGAGGGGGAAAGAGACACGGGGCAAGAGCGGGGGTGGGAGGGAGGGGGAAAGACACGGGGCAAGAGCAGGGGTGGGCGGGAGGGGGAAAGACACAGGGCAAGAGGAAAGAGACACGGGGCATAAGCGTGGGGTGGGGGGTACAGGAGACAGACACGGGGCATGAGCGGGGGGTGGGGGCAACAGGAGAGAGACACGGGACATGAGTGGGTGGGGGGAACAGGAGACAGACACGGGGCATGAGTGGGGGGGCAACAGGAGACAGACACGGGGCATGAGCAGGGGGTAGGGGGCAACAGGAGAGAGACACGGGGCATGAGCGGGGGGTGGGAGGAACAGGAGGACAGACACGGGGCATGAGCGGGGGTGGGGGAACAACAGAGACAGACACGGGCATGAGCAGGGGGTGGGGGCAACAGGAGACAGACACAGGGCATGAGCGGGGGGTGGGGGCAACAGGAGACAGACACGGGGCATGAGCGGGGGTGGAGGGCAACAGGAGACAGACACGGGGCATGAACGGGGGGTGGGGGCAACAGGAGACAGACACGGGGCATGAGCGGGGGTGGGGGGCAACAGGAGACAGACACGGGGCATGAGCGGGGGTGGGAGGAACAGGAGACAGACACTGGGCATGAGCGGGGTGGGGAGAACAGGAGACAGACATGGGGCATGAGCGAGGGGGTGGGGGGCAACAGGAAACAGACACGGGGCATGAGCGGGGGTGTGGGGGGAAACAGGAGAGAGACACGGGCATGAGCGCGGAGTGGGGGGTACAGGAGACAGACACGGGGCATGGGTGGGAGCAAGAGGAGACAGACATGGGGCATGAGCGGGGGTGGGGGGAACAGGAGACAGACACGGGGCATGAGCGGGGGGTGGGGGTACAGAAGACAGACACAGGGCATGAGCGGGGTAGTGGGGGGCACAGGAGAGAGACATGGGGCATGAGCGGGGGGTGGGGGGGACAGGAGACAGACACGGGGCATGAGCGGGGGGTGGGGGGGTACAGGAGACAGACACGGAGCATGAGCGGGGGGTGGGGGGGAACACGAGGGAGACACGGGGCATGAGCGGGGGTGGGGGGCAACAGGAGACAGACACGGGGCATGAGCAGGGGGTGGGGTCAACAGGAGAGAGACATGGGGCATGAGCGGGGGGTGGGGGGGACAGGAGACAGACACGGGGCATGAGCGGGGGGTGGGGGGGTACAGGAGACAGACACGGAGCATGAGCGGGGGGGGGGAACACGAGGGAGACACGGGGCATGAGCGGGGGGTGGGGGCAACAGGAGACAGACACGGGGCATGAGCAGGGGGTGGGGTCAACTGGAGACAGACACGGGGCATGAGCGGGGGGCGTGAGGGGCAACAGGAGAGAGACACAGGGCATGAGTGTGGAGTGGGGGAATGCAGGAGACAGACACGGGGCATGGGTGGGGGCAACAGGAGACAGACACGGGGCATGAGCGGGGGGTGGGGGGAACAGGAGACAGACACGGGGCATGAGCAGGGGGTGGGGGGAACAGAAGACAGACACGGGGCATGAGCGGGGGAGTCGGGGGCAACAGGAAAGAGACACGGGGCATAAGCGTGGGGTGGGGGGTACAGGAGACAGACACGGGGCATGAGCGGGGGGTGGGGGGCAACAGGAGAGAGACACGGGACATGAGCAGGGGGTGCGGTCAACAGGAGAGAGACACGGGGCATGAGCGGGGGGTGGGGAGAACAGGAGACAGACACGGGGCATGAGCGGGGGTGGGGAGAACAGGAGACAGACACGGGGAATGAGTGGGGGGTGGGGGGCAACAGGAGACAGACATGGGGCATGAGCGGGGGGCGTGAGGGGCAACAGGAGAGAGACACGGGGCATGAGCGTGGAGTGGGGGAATGCAGGAGACAGACACGGGGCATGGGTGGGGGCAACAGGAGACAGACACGGGGCATGAGCGGGGGGTGGGGGGAACAGGAGACAGACACGGGGCATGAGCAGGGGGTGGGGGGAACAGAAGACAGACACGGGGCATGAGCGGGGGAGTCGGGGGCAACAGGAAAGAGACACGGGGCATAAGCGTGGGGTCGGGGGTACAGGAGACAGACACGGGGCATGAGCGGGGGGTGGGGGGCAACAGGAGAGAGACACGGGACATGAGTGGGTGGGGGGAACAGGAGACAGACACGGGGCATGAGTGGGGGGGGCAACAGGAGACAGACACGGGGCATGAGCGGGGGGTGGGGGTACAGGAGACAGACACGGGGCATGAGCAGGGGGTGGGGGGCAACAGGAGAGAGACACAGGGTATGAGTGGGGGGTGGGAGGAACAGGAGACAGACACGGGGCATGAGCGGGGGTGGGGGAACAACAGAGACAGACACAGGGCATGAGCAGGGGGTGGGGGCAACAGGAGACAGACACAGGGCATGAGCGGGGGGTGGGGGAACAAAAGAGACAGACATGGGGCATGAGCGGGGGGTGGGGTCAACAGGAGAGAGACACGGGGCATGAGCGGGGGATGGGGGGCAACAGGAGACAGACACGGGGCATGAGCGGGGGGTGAGGGCAACAGGAGACAGACACGGGGCATGAGCAGGGGGTGGGGGGTAACAGGAGACAGACACGGAGCATGAGCGGGGGGTGGGGAGAACAGGAGACAGACACGGGGCATGAGAGGGGGTGGGGGGCAACAGGAGACAGACACGGGGCATGAGCGGGGGGTGGGGGGCAACAGGAGAGAGACACGGGATATGAGCGGGTGGGGGGAACCGGAGACAGACACGGGGCATGAGCGGGGGGCAACAGGAGACAGACACAGGGCATGAGCGGGCAGTGGGGGGTACAGGAGACAGACACAGGGCATGAGCGGGGAGTGGGGGGAACAACAGAGACAGACACGGGGCAGGAGCAGGGGGTGGAGGGCAACAGGAGACAGACATGGGGCAGGAGCGGGCGGTGGGGGGCAACAGGAGACAGACATGGGGCATGAGCGGGGGGTGAGGGGCAACAGGAGACAGACACGAGGCATGAGCGGGGGGTGGGGGGCAACAGGAGACAGACACAGGGCATGAGCAGGGGGTGTGGGCAACAGGAGACAGACACGGGGCATGAGCAGGGAGTGAGGGGCAACAGGAAACAGACACGGGGCATGAGCGGGGGGTGGGGGAAAAAGGAGACAGACACGGGGCATGAGCAAGGGGTGGGGGGAACAGGAGACAGACACGGGGCATGAGCGGGGGGTGGGGGGAACAACAGACACGGGCATGAGCGGGGGGTGGGGAGAGCAGACAGGGGGCATGAGCGGGGCGGTGGGGGGGCAACAGGAGACAGACACGGGGCATGAGCGGGGGGTGGGAGGAACAGGAAAAAGACACGGGGCATGAGCAGGGGGTGGGTAGAACAGGAGACAAACACGGGGCATGAGCGGGGGGGTGGGGGGCATCAAGAGAGAGACACGGAGCATGAGCGGGGGGTGGGGGGTACAGAAGACAGACACGGGGCATGAGCGGGGTAGTGGGGGGCAACAGGAGAGAGACATGGGGCATGAGCGGGGGGTGGGGGGTACAGGAGACAGACACGGGGCATGAGCAGGGGGTGGGGGCAACAGAAGAGAGACACCGGGCATGAGCGGGGGGGTGGGGGGGTAAAGGAGACAGACACGGGGCATGAGCGTGTGGGGGAAAAGGAGACAGACACGGAGCATGAGCGGGGGGTGGGGAGAACAGGAGACAGACATGGGGCATGAGCGGGGGGTGGGGGGGCAACAGGAGACAGACACAGGGCATGAGCGGGGGTGGGAGGAACAGGAGACAGACACGGGGCATGAGCGGGGGTTGGGGAGAACAGGAGACAGACACGGGGCATGAGCGAGGGGGTGGGGGGCAACAGGAGACAGACACGGGGCATGAGAGGGGGGTGGGGGCAACAGGAGACAGACACGGGGCATGAGCGGGGGGTGGGGGGCAACAGGAGAGAGACACGGGACATGAGCGGGTCGGGGGAACCGGAGACAGACACGGGGCATGAGCGGGGGGTGGGGGGCAACAGGAGAGAGACACGGGGCATGAGCGGGGGGTGGGGGCAACAGGAGACAGACACGGAGCATGAGCGGGGGTGGGGAGAACAGGAGACAGACACGGGGCATGAGCGGGGGGTGGGGGGCAACAGGAGAGAGACACGGGACATGAGCGGGTGGGGGGAACCGGAGACAGACACGGGGCATGAGCGGGGGGCAACAGGAGACAGACACAGGGCATGAGCGGGCGGTGGGGGGTACAGGAGACAGACACAGGGCATGAGCGGGGGGTGGGGGGAATAACAGAGACAGACACGGGGCAGGAGCGGGGGGTGGGGGGCAACAGGAGACAGACACGGGGCATGAGCGGGGGGTGAGGGGCAACAGGAGACAGACACGGGGCATGAGCGGGGGGTGGGGGGCAACAGGAGACAGACACGGGGCATGAGCGGGGGGTGGGGGGAACAGGAGACAGACACGGGGCATGAGCGAGGGGTGGGGGGAACAGGAGACAGACACGGGGCATGAGCGGGGGGTGGGGAGAACAGACACGGGGCATGAGCGGGGCGGTGGGGGGTAACAGGAGACAGACACGGGGCATGAGCAGGGGGTGGGAGGAACAGGAAAAAGACACGGGGCATGAGCAGGGGGTGGGGAGAACAGGAGACAAACACGGGGCATGAGCGAGGGGGTGGGGGCAACAAGAGAGAGACACGGAGCATGAGCGTGTGGGGGGAACAGGAGACAGACAAGGGGCATGAGCGGGTGGGGGAACAGGAGACAGACACGGGGCATGAGCGGGAGGGGTGTGGGGCAACAGGAGATAGACACGGGGCATGAGCGGGGGGTGGGGGGAACAGGACACAGACATGGGGCATGAGCGGGGTGTGGAGAGAACAGGAGACAGACACGGGGCATGAGCGGGGGGAACAGAAGACAGACACGGGGCATGAGCGGGGGGTGGGGGAAGGGGAGAGAGACACACGGGGCGTGAGCGGGGGTGGGGGGTGGGTGGGAGGGAGAAAGACACAAGGGGTAAGAGAGGGGTGGGCGGGAGGGAGAAAGACACAAGGGGCAAGAGTGGGGGTGGGCGGGAGGCAGAAAGACACAAGGGGCAAGAGCGGGGGTGGGCGGGAGGGAGAAAGACACAAGGGGCAAGAGCGGGGGTGGGCGGGAGGGAGAAAGAGACACGGGGCAAGAGCGGGGGTGGGCGGGAGGGGGAAGAGGGAAAGAGACACGGGGCAAGAGCGGGGGTGGGCGGGAGGGGGAAAGAGCGGGGTGGGAGGGAGGGGGAAAGACACGGGGCAAGAGCGGGGGTGGGCGGGAGGGGGAAAGACACGGAGCAAGAGCGGGGGTGGGCGGGAGGGGGGAAAGACACGGGGCAAGAGCAGGGGTGGGCGGGAGGGGGGAAAGACACGGGGCAAGAGCGGGGGTGGGTGGGAGGGGGGAAAGACACGGGGCAAGAGCGGGGGTTGGCGGGTGGGGGGAAAGACACTGGGCAAGAGCGGGGGTGGGCGGGAGGGGGTAAAATCATGGGGCGAGAGCGGGGGTTGGCGGTAGGGGGGAAAGACACATGGCAAGAGCGGGGGTGGGCGGGTGGGGGGAAAGACACTGGGCAAGAGCGGGGGTGGGCGGGAGGGGGGAAAGACACGGGGCAAGAGCGGGGGTGGGCGGGAGGGGGGAAAGACACGGGGCAAGAGCGGGGGTGGGCGGGAGGGGGAAAGAGACACGGGGCAAGAGCGGGGGTGGGCGGGAGGGGGAAAGACATGGGGCAAGAGCCGGGGTGGGCGGGAGGGGGGAAAGACACGGGGCAAGAGCGGGGGTGGGCGGGAGGGGGGAAAGACACGGGGCAAGAGCGGGGGTGGGCGGGAGGGGACAAAGACACAGGCAAGAGCGGGGGTGGGCGGGAGGGGGGAAAGACACGGGGCAAGAGCGGGGGTGGGCAGGAGGGGGGAAAGACACGGGGCAAGAGCGGGGGTGGGCGGGAGGGGGAAAGAGACACGGGGCAAGAGCGGGGTGGGTGGGAGGGGGAAAGAGACACGGGGCAAGAGCGGGGCAAGAGCGGGGGTGGGCGGGAGGGGGGAAAGACACGCGGGGCAAGAGCGGGGGTGGGCGGGAGGGGGAAAGACACAGGGCAAGAGCGGGGGTGCGGGGCAAGAGCAGGGGTGGGCGGGAGGGAGAAAGACACGGGGCAAGAGCGGGGGTGGGCGGGAGGGGGAAAGAGACACGGGGCAAGAGCGGGGGTGGGTGGGAGGGGGAAGAGACACGGGGCAAGAGCGGGGGTGGGCGGGAGGGGGAAAGAGACACGGGGCAAGAGCGGGGGTGGGCGGGAGGGAGAAAGAGACACGGGGCAAGAGCGGGGATGGGCGGGAGGGGGAAAGAGACACGGGGCAAGAGCGGGGGTGGGAGGGAGGGGGAAAGACACGGGGCAAGAGCAGGGGTGGGCGGGAGGGGGAAAGACACAGGGCAAGAGCGAGGGTGGGCGGAAGGGGGAAAGACACAGGGCAAGAGCGGGGGTGGGCGGGCGAGGGAAAGACTCAGGGCAAGAGCGGGGGTGGGCGGGAGGGGGAAAGACATGGGGCAAGAGCGGGGGTGGGCGGGAGGGGGAAAGACACGGGGCAAGAGCGGCGGTGGGTGGGAGGGGGAAAGACACGGGGAAAGAGCGGGGGTGGGCGGGAGGGGGAAAGACACAGGGCAAGAGCGGGGGTGCGGGGCAAGAGGGGGGGTGGGCGGGAGGGTGAAAGACATGCGGGGCAAGAGCGGGAGTGGGCGGGAGGGTGAAAGACACGCGGGGCAAGAGCGGGGGTGGGCGGGAGGGTGAAACACGCGAGGCAAGAGCGGGGGTGGGCGGGAGGGGGAAAGAGACACGGGGCAAGAGCGGGGGTGGGCGGGATGGGGAAAGAGACACGGGGCAAGAGCGGGGGTGGGCGGGAGGGGGAAAGAGACACGGGGCAAGAGCAGGGGTGGGCGGGAGGGGGAAAGAGACACGGGGCAAGAGCGGGGCTGGGCGGGAGGGGGAAAGAGACATGGGGCAAGAGCGGGGGTGGCCGGGAGGGGGAAAGAGACACGGGGCAAGAGCGGGTGTGGGCGGGAGGGGGAAAGAGACACAGGGCAAGAGCGGGGGTGGGCGGGAGGGGGAAAGAGACACGGGGCAATTGCGGGGGTGGGTGGGAGGGGGAAAGAGACACGGGGCAAGAGCGGGGGTGGGCAAGAGCGGGGGTGGGCGGGAGGGGGAAAGACACACGGGGCAAGAGCGGGGGGTGGGGGAAGGGGAGAGACACGCGGGGCATGAGCGGGGGGTGGGCGGTAGGGGGAGAGACAGCGGGGCATGAGCGGGGGGGAGGGAGAGAGACACACGGGGCATGAGCGGGGGTGGGGGGTGGGTGGGAGTGAGAAAGACACAAGGGGCTAGAGCGGGGGTGGGCGGGAGGGAGAAAGACACAAGGGGCAAGAGCGGGGGTGGGCGGGAGGGAGAAAGACACAAGGGGCAAGAGCTGGGGTGGGAGGAAGGAGAGAGAGACACATGGGGCATGGGGGGGGTGGGCGGGAGGGGGAGAGACACACGGGGCATGAGCGGGGGTGGGGGGAGGGAGAGAGACACACGGGACATGAGTGGGGGGTGGGCGGCGGGTGGGGAGAGACACACGGACATGAGCGGGGGGTGGTAGAGACACACGGGGGTGGGAGAGACACGCGAGGCAAGAGCGGGGGGGTGGGCGGTTGGGAGAGACGAGCGGGGCACGAGCGGGGCATGAGCGGGGGGTGGGCGGGAGGGAGAAAGACACACCGTTTTCGTGTGCAGGCGGCATATCCCGCTCCTCGGCCCTCCGCTGGTCACCGTGTGCCGATGGCGTGAGCGGGGGGCTGGAGGAAAAGGGAAGACACTTAGCATGAGTGGGGGGGGTGGGATGAACAGGAGACAGTCACGGGCATGAGCGGGGGGTGGGGGACTTACTGTGCAGGCGGGATACCAAGCCTCTCATGCGAGGAACAAAGATGGCGGGCATCTCTGAAGCCAGATGCACTGCACGCTTCTACGCATCCAATGAGAGAGCACGTCAGAGCGAACAGGGAAGTGTGTCCGCGAAGCGAACACAGATATCACTAATTTTTTTCACTTACATTTTTGTCATTTTTTTAAAAACTACTTGACGGATTTACACCAAATAAAGCAAAGCACGCTTTCGGGACCAAGCCGCCGCTCCTGCCGCTAATTTGGTGTAAATCCGTCCAGCGGTTTGGGCTGTAGGCGTGAGCAAAGTTTTTTCCCATTATGTCTATGGGAAAAAAAAGTTTTGGGACCCCCCCTATAACTTTGCCCCCCCTGGACGAATCCTCACCAAACTCTGCAAGAAAATTCAGAGTGACCCAACTACTTTTTTTGCCAAGTTTGGTGAGGATCCGTCCAGGGAGAGCGAAGTTATAAGCCACCCAAAAAGTGCTCTTCCTATGGAAACAGCAACTTAACCATAACTACATGGCCACTACCGTGGCCATGTAATATATATATATATATATATATATATATATATATATATATATATATATATATATATATATATATATATATATATATATATATACACATAAACCAACCAAACACAACACACCAGCACATTCCAAACCACACAGCCATCCAGTATTCACTGTCTATACCCTACAGAGCATCCATGGTTAAAAGTTGCCATCCCCATTGGCTTTGCACTGCTGGTTTGCAGAGGCCATTTTACCTGAAAAAGCATCACATTTACTGTCTGGCAACTTGCAACAGAAAAGGGCTTTTGTGTTGGGATAATAATAATAATAATAATAATAATAATAATAATAATAATAATAATAATAATAATAAAAATACATTTCTTAGATAGTGCTACACACCCATAGGTCTTAGAACACTGAAATAACAGAAGATATTATTATCCCACAAAGAAGTACTCATTTATCAACCTCGGAAGGATGAAAGGCTGAGTTGACACTGCCAGGATTTGAACCTGCCACAGCAGTCTGCGCACAGATATCAGGGGCGTGTGCTTAGCTCACTATGATATCTGACCAGCTCTGGCCAAGCCCAGAGATTGTGGGAGACAGTTTTAAAATTAATAGAGGTATTTTCAGTAGCTTCTTTCTTCTACTCATTTTACTTCTGATGCTGCTCTTCCTGATGCTAAAAAGCTACTGCCTTCTTTTCCCCATCAACTTTTCCAACTAATGGATTGTCTTCTTTTCTCTCCTCCACCCGATCCTGCTCTTTCTTCCTCACTCTCTTCTTTGGACTGTGCAGCCTACTTCACCAACACAGTAATTGATCTTTGTTCCTCCTTATATTCCTCTTCCTCCTTTACTTCTATCCCTTCTCTCCCCTTGGCTGGCTGTTCCTCTATGTGCTCTCACATCTTTTCATCCATTGTTCCTCTTTCACATCTTGATACTGTCACTTTTTTAAATCATGCTCACCTTACTGCTTCTCGTAACAATCTTTTACAATCCAGACTTATTCCTAAAGTTGATCCTTAACTTATTCTGTGTCGTATGTTGCTTGTTTTTTTCAGGTCTGTCCATCAATGCCATAACACCCTTGCCTTGGTCTGACCACCACCAGATCTCCTTCTCCCTTGAAGTCACAGCCCCCTATCATGCCATTATTATAGCTCCTGCTTTTCCTACTAGGAATTAAAAAAACATTACAGTGGACAAACTAATCCCTCTGATCATCCCTACCTTGAATTTGCTCCCTGACTCTGCAGATCCCCTTACCTTGGTCGAAGAATACAATAAGGTAATGTTATCCACTTTGGATACCATAGAACCCTTGAAAATCAGAAAATGCAAACAGAAAAAACATGTTAACTCATGGTTCTCTCCCTACCTAAAAGCCATTAGACTTGAGAATCGTAAATGTGAACAGATTTGGAGATTAAACCCTTCTGATACTAACAAAAACAACCTCACAAAACGAGCATCCCTATACAAAAAAGAAATAACCCTTGCTAAACAAGAATCCTACAATTTGCATATCACCCAAGCTAACTCCAATACAAAAGAACTATTCATAATCCTTAAGGAATTGGAAACACCTATTCAAGCCCCTGACACTCTCCTTAAGGACAAAACCTGGTGCACCAGCATTCAGAGCGCCCTAGATAATAAAATTACGACCCTGCAGGCCAAAATCATCAACAAAAAAGAATCCCTCCTTCTCGCCTCCAATTCTAACAATATCACAGCCCCTGTGCCCTTGAACAGCTCACTTCTCACCCTTTCCGAACCACCTAACCCCCTTTTCAACTTTAAGAAAGTATCCATTCTAGAAGTTGAAAAAGTCATCCTAACTCTCAAACCGTCCAACTGCCACAGCGACCCTTGCCCTGCACAAATCATAAAGGATGCCACAAGGGACCTTCCCCATTCATAACCAAACTTATAAATGCCTGATTCTCTACCTGTACCATTCCCAACAATTTGAAACAGTTGTGGGTCCTCCCACTTCTAAAAAACAAACACTTGACCCATCCATTCCCACTATCGTCCCATTACGACAGTGCCATTCTTGCTTAAAATTCTGGACAAGGTAGCGTACCTCCAAATTCAACAATATCTGGAATGAACCACCTCCTAAGAGTATGCCAGTCAGGTTTCAGACCGCAACACGGAACGGAAACTGCACTGATCGACCTTAAAGCACAAATAGACACCCTGAGAGACAATGGCAACACAGCATTACTTCTGCTGTTCGACCTCTCAGCAGCGTTTGACTTGGTCGATCATAAGTCTCTCTGTCACAACTTAGACTCAGCCACCCACTTCTCACCAGAAGCCATAGGTTGGATTCAATCCTTCTTAGACAATAGAACCATGCGGGTCTTTGCACCTTCAGCAGCCGCAGACCCTATTCCTATCACCTGTGGTGTGCCTCAGGGCTCATGTGTTTCGCCTACTCTGTACAACATCTTTACAAAGCCCATCTTGATCTAGATGGCCTGGGAATCACCTACACTAATTATGCAGATGATACACAGATCCTCACCACATTGACGGAAGATTACAACAAGGATTTGGCCTTTGTGAACAGAGTATATCTCATCATCCAGGTGCCGGAGTTTGGCAAAGAAATGATGGAGGCAGCGCCGAATCGAAAGATGCTGTGAGGACTGGTGAGTATGGCGCGGCGCTGCAGCTGGAGATGCAACGCATACAGAAATGATGTTCTTTCCAGGTCCGGAGGCGAGATGGATCCGAAATCAGGTGAGGAATTCGAAAAGGTTCATTTTCTAATCTTGTCCTTTTCTTTCCTCTTGGTTTTAGGAGCTCCAGATTCAAGGCGGGCGTGGCAGAAGACTGGATGCAGACTGCAGGCACGGTGAGCGTAAGGTTGCTGGATGCAGAATAACGCGAAGCGTGTGCTGTTATTCGGGCGTGGTTTAAATAGCCTCGAAAGTAGTTAAGGTAAGAAGTTGCCTAGAAACACGCCCGAGTAAAAAATAGTCCCTGTAGAAAAATAGTCCCATCCAGGCCTCAAGTTGGCTTGGACTCACTAGCAGCATTGTCTGCATCAGGTAAGTAAAGTCTATGAGCCTGGCGCCTATGGCGCAAGGACTGATTTCCATGATGAGCCTGGTGCCTAAGGTGCCAGGACTGAACCCAAACAGCCCCCAGCCGAGGCTGTTGGGGTTTTAATAAGAATCTGGATGCCTGCTCCCAGAGCTGATGGGCTTGGTCCTGATGCCCGGCGGTAGGCATCATGACAGCACTCCCCCCCCCCAAGGCCCCTCCTAAAGTTGTTCTTCCCCTTGGCCCTGGTTTGTCTGGGAAGTCTCGATGGAATTTCTTCACTAACCGAGGTGCATGAACGTGGTCACTAGGCTCCCATGACCTTTCTTGTGGTCCGTAGCCCTTCCAATCGATTAAATAAAAAAGTTTTGATTTAACCATCTTAGAGTCCAGGATATTTTTTACCTCGAATTCAGGTTCTCCATCTATCAAGATGGGGTAGGGTGGTTTGGTTAATCTTGTTCCTGGTTGAACTGGTTTTAAAAGTGAAACATGAAAGACAGGATGAATTCGCATATTAGATGGTAATTCCAATTTGACGGCCACTGGGTTGATAATGGCCTTAATGGTGTAAGGTCCCAAATATCTAGGGTTAAAAGTCTGAGTTCCCTTCAGAGGTATGTGTTTTGTAGCCAGCCAAACTTGATCCCCAATCTGGTATTGTGTAGTTTCACTTCTATGTTGATCAGCATTTTTCTTATATTTCTCTTTTGCTTGTTTCAAATGTTCTGTTGCCTCTTTAAAGGCTTGTGTAATAGTAGAATGCAAATGACTAACTGCAGGCATTTCTAAATGCTGAGGCGAATCTAGTACTGAGGTTCGAGGGTGAAGTCCATATATGGTATAAAAGGGGCTTTGTCCGGTTCCTGAATGTACAGAGTTATTGTATGCATACTCAGAGGGTCTGGTTGGTCCTCTCCGTCTGAGCATCGGTCTGGGGATGGTGACTGGTTGATAACCTCACGTCGATTTGTGCCAGTTGACAACATTTCTTCCAAAAATGTGAAATGAATTGACTACCTCGGTCAGAGACTAATACGGAAGGAAATCTGTGTATTCGAACAATGTTTTCGAGGAACTCCTTGGCCAGAATTGAAGCAGAAGATAATCCCTTTAGAGGAATAAAGTGGGCCATCTTGGAAAAAAGTTCCACAATAACTAGAATGGTGTTAAATCCATTACATGGAGGTAGATCTGTAATAAAGTCTAACGATAAGGTGTGCCATGGTGTAGATGGAATATCCAAAGGTTGTAAGAGGCCAGCTGGTTTTTTCTTCTGACTTTTGTTTTGGGCGCAAATGCCACAAGACATTGCAAATGACTTTACGTCTTTTCGCCAGGTGGGCCACCAGAATTGTCTCTTAATTTTAGCTTCAGTTTTTGCGATACCTGGGTGTCCTTCCATCAGGGTGTCATGATAATTGGAGATGACTAGTTCTTGTAGTTCCTTTTGTGGTAGAAATAGTCGCCCTTGATAATAAGGTAGGTCATTGATGACTGAGTAGTCCGGGCCTTTCTTCACCCAGTCCTGCAGGGCTGTTGGATCGAAGAGTTGTTGGATCTTTACTTTAATATCCTCTAGTGTCTGTAGAGTGGTTATGCCAAGAATTCTTTGTTCTGAAATTATAGGCACCGGTTCCGGGTTCGCATATGTTTCTCCCATCCCTATTCTGGATAAGGCATCTGCCTTGCCATTTTTACAACCTGGTCGATAAGTGATCATGAAATCAAACTCGGCAAAGAACAATGCCCATCGAAGTTGACGCGACGATTGGGCCTTGGCTGTTTTTAAATACTGCAAGTTCCGGTGATCGGTGATTACCGTAATGGTATGCCTGGCACCGAGAAGATAATGCCGCCAAGCCTTGAAGGCGGATTTGATGGCTAATAATTCTTTATCGGTAACCGCATAGTTTAACTCGGGTGCCGAGAACTTTCTGGACCAAAATGCTACTGGGTGAAGTTGACCGGTTTCAGGATCCTTCTGGGACAGGACAGCTCCCATGGCTAAACTGGATGCATCAGTTTCAACTATGTATGGAAGTTCGGGGCGTGGATGCTTTAAGACAGGTGCAGACGTGAATTTCGCTTTCAGCTCTTGGAAGGCCTTTTCAGCTTCTTCGGTCCACAAGAAGCGTTTGTTTTTTCGCAAAAGTGCTGTGATAGGGTGTACAACATGTGAGAAATCCGGAATGAATCTGCGGTAGAAATTAGCAAATCCGAGCATGCTTTGTACCACTTTAACTGAACTGGGTGTGGCCACTTGAGGATTGCGTCCACCTTTCGAGAGTCCATTCGGACTCCTTTTGGAGTCAGGATAAATCCAAGGAATTCAACTTCCGTAGCATGAAAAACGCATTTTTCCAATTTTGCACATAACTTGTGCTGGCGTAGTTTCTCAAGGACTAGAATATCGTCTATGTATACAACAACACAGACGTCAATGAGTTCACGAAGGACATCGTTCATAAAATAATGGAAGGCTGCTGGTGCATTGCACAACCCGAAGGGCATCACCTGGTATTCGAATAACCTGTACTTAGTGCGAAAAGCAGTCTTCCATTTGTCGCCTTTCTTTACACGTACCAGATGATATGCCCATCGGAGATCTAATTTAGTGTAGATGCAAGCGTCCTTTACTTGGTCTAGTAATTCGGGGATCAGAGGCAATGGGTATTGTTTCTTAACCGTGATCTGATTTATTGCGCGGTAGTCTATGCACGTTCTGAGGACACCTTCCTTTTTAGGCACAAAGAAGAAAGCTGAAGATGCAGGGGGTAGGCATCATGACACTACCACACTGCCATACCACTGCCCATCACTGTGTATAATTGTATATATTGTATATAACTGTTGCTTGATGTTCTCTGCTACCATTTGTTCATTTGTATGATATATGCCTGCACTGTTTACTAACATGTTGTATTGTAATGCACAGCAATGTAACCTAAGCTGAACAAACCTCTTTTCTTTCTTTTGCACCCTAATACCCTTGGGTCTGGTGCGCTTTATAAATAAATAAATAAATAAATAAACAAACAAACAAACTTCCTACCTTCTTCTTGGTCTCTTTGCCTTTTGTCTCATAACTCTCCATTCTATGTATCATTCCTCTGTTCATGTTCGTTCTCTTCCTCTTCATGCTGCCACTCTACTGCTCTACACTCATTGCCTTGACTTTCTTTTGAATCTCGTCTTATTTTAACTGACTTTGTCTGGTGTTAAAATGTCTAGATGGTCTTGCTCCCCCTTATCTTTCTCTACTTACCTGTTACTATTCCCCATCTTGCTCTCTCCGCTCTCAATCTCTGTTTCTCCTTTCTGTGCCCAGGCCACCTTTTGCACGGTCACGCTCTAGAATTATTCCCTTCTTGCCCCTAAATACTGGAACTCTTTCCCTTTCTGTATTAATTCTTGACCTTCACTCTCTCTGTTCTCACTTACTTTTCTCCCTCTCAGCTTAATGTAAGGTCTTGATTTTACCAAGTCATTGATTATTGTACAGTTTATTATTTCATTGTGCACCACTTAGAAATAAGCACTTTATAAATACAAATAAATAGCAGATGAAAAAACACTCTTTCCTCATGCCTTGACACAAGATGTGCTCTATTTGGGCCTGTTGATATCTATCCATGGGAAGAAAATTATAATCAATAGTGCCGCCTCAGTGCACAAAACTCCTCAGCCTAAAACCTTCGAAGAAATTCAAAATATTCTAGGGTTGTGCAACAACTGCCGAGCATGGATGTTAGATTATGCTGCATACATTAGGTCCTTGTTGCAGGGCCTCAAGGAGGCTCAGAAAAAAGACCATAAGCGTACATGGACAGAAGACATGCCCAATAGCATCAGTAATCTGAAGGAGGTCATTTCCACTGCCCCAGTGCTAGCTACACCTCACTAAACCCAAGAGCTTGCTTGGTTGTCCTATTCCAATTGCCAACCTATGACTGCAGTACTTACGCAAAAGAGCTTGCTGCGCTACAAGCCTTTGGACTATTACAGCAAAGTGCTAGATTATTTGATGAAGGGTCAGTTCCCATGCGAACAAGCACTTGCTGCAGCCACATTTACGATTGAGAAAAGCTTCACAATTTTCATGGATTGTTCTGTAACACTGTACGTAGAATACCTGTGTTCATCATCTTGGAGCGTTCCAAATCAACCTTTAATAAACATCAGGCATCCGTGCATGAGATTGCCCTGTACAGCCCAAAAATTCACATATTGAGGTATCACACAGTGAACCCCACCATGTTTATAACAGAATCATGCATGGACGAGGACCATGCAAGTCACGACTGTGTAACATTTGAGGGGGAGGAAGACGACATCCCACAAGCGAGGGACAGCCCACTTGAAGGGGGGGAAATGCTTTTCATTGACGGGTCAGCAACGTTTGACCAGGAAACAGTTTTGAGGCATACTGGAGCAGCAGTGGTCCACCTAGTAGATGGGGTCTATGAGACATTGGTGTAAAAAGGCCACCCATGCATTACTCGGTCCCAAGCGGCAGAATTTATAGCACTCATTGAGGTACTTCTGGCATCCCAAGTACGCCGCTTCACCATCTATTCTGATCCCTCCTACGTTACCACCACGGTGCACGCAGGACTTACATGTTGGTAGAGAAGGGGGTTAGGAGGGCTGACCAGTCCCCCATACAGCATGCAGAACTGTTGGATAAATTAAGTGATGCACTATTAAAATGTACCACCCATACTAATGACACAGACAAGGTCTCACTCGATAATGCTGCGTGGACGTGGTGGGAAGCAACCAGCATATTTACCAGTGCCAAGTGTTTCTGCGTACTCAGTAATAGCGCAGAGCAGAGAACAGCTGCCATACTGCTACAATTCCTTACAAATTGGTCAACTGATTGATTTGCAGGGATGGGCCCCACAGGAAGAGAAGTATCTGTTGGTGAAGAGGGGATATAAACAATCCCCTGCAGATTTAATGTGGTGAAAAGAGACATCGGGAAAAGCAGTAATGCCCCACAAATTGCTACTGGTCACATTAAACCATCTACATCATCTATCCCATGTGTCAAAACAGCACATCGCTGCAGATATTCAGGATAACTGGTTTGTCCCAAATTTGCAGCAGGCAATAACTAAAATGTTTATTGAATGTACTACAAATTTACAGCACTGGTCTTTGAATTGGCTTGATTCGGCTCCCAGCACAGTAGATTTGGTCTGCGAAATGTAATTGCTTGTGCTAACTACTTACTGCAGACTTAGTGCTTTTTTTGTAAATTATGCCCTATGACTTTAAATGAAAAAGACTTGGCAAAACTGATTTCTATGCTCTGCGGGAAGGATAGGCTAGGCTCTGGGTGAAGGATAGGCTTTTGTGAAGTTTCAGGTCTCTGCCTTTACATGCTTAGTGAAGTGTACTACAACATTTTAGCACAGTGAATTATTCTATGCAGGTGCTGATGTTTTCCCCACTGCAAAGAACTGGATCTGAAGAACAAATTCCACTAATATATTCTACCAGTTGAATCAAGGACATTTATGCACAGAAATATTCAAGCAAACCCGAATTTACAGAAATTATTTATCTCAAACCAGTTACTTCCACATCAAAAAGATGATCTAGAAAAGCATGCAATCCACAGTAGGTGGTAGTCCAAAAGTATACCATTTTCACTTTATGTTTTTTCTCTGACAACTGCCCACAGAGTGATGATCAATCATATCCTTGTGAAATTGTATCATGCTAAAACACAGGTGATTACTAATTACATGTATTAGAAGTCATTATTTTGTTGTTGTTATTTGTAGTTATGCATTTTGTAAGGAATGGAAAGATGCAAACTGGATGCAATGTTGGGATGGAAGGTGGTTATGCATGTTTAATGTTATGCTTAATGTACTTAAGCAATAAACATTTTAGGCATACAATATTATGTTTATTTGCAACACAACTGTACATTTGTGAACTTCATGAACATATGTTTTTTAGCCATAATGTAAATTGCAAGGCCATTCCCTATGTAAAATGAATGGTGCAGGGAAAATAACTAATTGTTGCCATATCTTGAAAGACATAAGAAATGTCTAAACTTCATGTTCTTGCAAAGTTGAGAAATGTTCACAATTAAGCTGGTGAACAATACCTTTACACTCTCTCAGTGGTGACTGATGTGAAAGAGACTAAGATGCAAAGTGATGATGATGTTATTGCAAAGCAAAAAAAGATTACTATTAGCCCACACAGTGCATACAATCTTGCTATCCCTAAAGCCGTGTTCAGAATCAAAAGAACACATTCATCAAACAGAGAACGAAATTGAAGAACTAAAGGTAATTACGTTCCCCATTGAAACCCCACAAAAACTCGGACGGGTAACAGGAAAAGAAAAGAAAAAAGGGGGAAAGAGGTAATAATATGTAGTTATTAAACAAATCAATTAAACAAAAACAAAAACACCCTAATACTGCTATCTCCTACATGAAGAGTTTATAAACAAAGTCAAGCAGAATTAGTTTACAAATAGGCAATGATTTCATAATACCAGATTCTTGTATCTTTATTTATTTGATTTATTTATTGCATTTAATTATGCACCCAAACCCAGAGATTTCACGGTGTAGGTACCAAGGTTACAGTAGAGCATTATGGTTACAAAATAGAGAGTTGTCACTTGATGATGAGAACTATTGGCATAGTATATACAGTGCATATATAGGTAGGCATAACAAATTGATTGACATACGATTGTGCAGTAAGCAGTTTAGTATTTGTTGAATAGCCAGGTTTTTAGCAGTTTCTTGAATTGTGTGTGCAAGGGCTTGTTGCTTATATTCGGTGGGAGTAAATTCCAAATTCTGGGAGCTGCAATAGGGATGCTGGAACCACCTGTCCTAGAGTTCTTGGCTCGGGGGATGAGAAGGTGAATGCTAGAGTTGGATCTGAGACCACGCATTGGCATTTTGCGAGAGAGACATTGATTAAGGATGTTTTGGGTGATGCATTTGTGTGCGGTGGTGAGTGTTTTATGTAGTGTTCTGGCTTCTATCGGTAGCCAATGGACCTCTCTCCTAGTCTCAGAAATATGGTCACTAAGAGCTTTATTTTGCAGTACTTGCAATTTAGCTAGATTTGTCTTGGAGGTGCCTAGCAGGAGTATATTGCAAGAGCCTAGCCTAGCTTAGACAAAATGGGGGCTGTTGCTAAAGTGATGCCCTGTCTTTTGAATCATTTCAGCAGCGCCGTCTTTGTCCTGCGCTGCATCGCGCTTCTTTTTCTTGTTGCCGTGTGTACGGCTTGGACTCCCTGAAAGCCGGGAGGACGTCTCACTGTGTGACACACAGTTTGCCTGGCCCTCGAACGAGGAAAGGAGGTGACTGTTCTTTATCATTTGACTTACTCCTGCCCACTTGATTTGTTCCCCGGGAAGGGAACCTGATTCGTCATCCTATTTCTTGCTGCCCTACTGCTCCAATTGTGTACTTTGATAGCGTTGCTTTGGAGGTGTGGCTAACGTTTTTTTCCTCTGTGTTCCTTCCCCCTAGGTTTCCTTCTCAGAGGAGGCCCCACCCCCTTGTGCCGTGTGACGCCCAGGAAGCCTCTTTAAAGTCCAGCCTCCTCGCGCACCCGCCAAGTACCATCTAAGTACTGTTGGCTGTTCGCGGTTCGCGTGGAGCGCGGAGGCGGACTTCAGGCTTCCTATAGCGTCCTGCATGGTTTAGGGCGGCGAGTGCTCAGGTATTCCCTTACCACAGTCAAAGTGTAATCCATCTGATATTTCTGTTGCTAATTCTTGCATTGGGAGTCGGCGGCCCTCCAGTCTGTGAACCGGGGGGTCAGGTCCTTGGGAATCTCCTTGAGTGGGGCGCCTTTTTCATTGCGTCCAAGGCTAGATATATGTGTACCTTCCCTGGCATAATTCTAGTATGCTCTTCTCATGTGTTTAGCGTTTATGCATACCCTTTGGTAAATCTTTTAGTGAATTAACGGAGGGTATTTCTAGGAGTGTGGGCGTATGTTATTGCATTATCTGGCCCATTGCTGTTTTGATACTACCCTTGTCCTTGGACAAAAAAGGGGTGGCTTTCACTGTTTGGCCTTGGGGTGTGTATAGCTGCTGAGCATGAGCCCGATTCTAAGAAGTGGCTGTAAAACCGGCTCTCCTCCGCAGCAACCCGCTCAAGAGTCTGTTACTAACACCCAATTCACTCCCCTCCCTCAGTCTTCGGCACCATACGAACCTTTACTACCTATGTCTAGCTTACCAATAGAGAGGGGGTTGGGCTGGGCAAAGAGGGGTGTCATGAGACTGTTACAACGGTCATACCACCATTGGTCACCCCCTTATCTCCACATGGTCTGCCCCCGTCTCTGGCTGTGTCAACCTTCTCAGTCCAAGAAGCCAATGAGTATGTTGGGGACGAGGGTGACGTGATTAGTCATGGTTATGAATCAGATTGTTCTCCTAGGCAAGGCCTTCGAGGCCTTCCGTGTATTGCTGACACATCTATTCTGGCACCTACCATTGTAAGCGAATTAAGCAAAAGAGTGCGGCTCTCTCTGGGCCCCTCGTCTCCTGCGTCGTCTGCCTTTCCCTTTCGTGAACAAGTTTACTTTCATCTCCCCTCAGAATCCAACAATGAAAAAGATGGCGGCCACAAGACTGTCCCGTTGACCTCCCTTAATAGGGGTTTGGAAGGGAGAGCCCCCTCTCCTTACGACAATATTCAGGCTGGTGAAGAGTTGCCGATAGGGCCTTTTCTTTCAAGAGGTGTGGACCCTTTTTCTTTGGCGAACGAAGAGGCCGACCTTGCAGCCCTAAAGGGAGAAGTTGGATAGGCTTCCACCCCAGAGGATTTCTGTTCACACACTCAGCTCAATGAACCTTTCAACTTTCCTGTCATCTCACGCATTCTCAACTTGATGGATAAGGGGCACGAGCTCACACACTACTCTATAAGGGAGATGCAATCTTCATTATCTTTTATGAAAGACAAGATGGCCAGACTGGAAGGCTTTATCCTAGCAGAAGAACACTCCAGATCCTTCTACCTGGCCCATTTTGAAAAAATGCTGGAGTATGTCCCAGCTAGAGCAATCCACCTCCCTACTACTATTTTGACTTCCACTCAAGGTTCCCAAACTGATCCGGGACTTTCTTCTATAATTTCTCCACAGAGTTCTCATTTTCAGGTTGTGACAGAGGAAAAGCCGGTCATGTTGGAGCATGCAAAATCGGAGGCTATAGACACGGTGGAGATTCTTAAACTCCAGTTCGAACGTCTATTACAGGTGGAGCAGCTTCTTTACAAGCTGGCCGTAACCCAGAATCACTTGGTTCCCATAGATTCTCCAAGTGAGGGATCCCAAGTTACTCAAGGGGTTGTTGCTCCTCCGGACAGCCCCTCTCCCCTGACTGACATTATTGAGGCCCTGCCTAGTCCTATATCGACGGTGGCAGATTTTTTCCCGGACTTGGAGGAAGGACCTGTGGTGCATGAAGGTAGACATTTTGTCTCGCGTAAAGCAAGGAAGTCCTTCCTAAGAGCTCAAAAACGCTTAAACCTTACCAAGGCTAGCCAGAAGAAATCTTTCTTTAAAACACCAACTCCCGTTTGTGTCCAACTCCTTCCTGAAGCTAAAGCAAACTCGGGTATTGGGACTAGCCATGATGACCTTGGCTTGGTTCTATGCGATCTTGATGAGGAAAGTAGGAGACACCTACAGATTGCAGCTTTGAAAAATGGCAACACTCTGATCACCCCTCGTGGCCCCCAAGGAATTCCCACCGTCATGCTGCAATCTCAGCTTCATTCCTTCTTTCCCAACATCCAACCTAGAAAGGCGAGCACTACGATCCCAGCTGACGCTTTAGTGATACCTGTTGTGAGCCCAAGTAGCGCCCCCTTACAGTTGGAAGGGTCTTTGGATGGTACGGTAGTAGCTGCTGTTCCTTCAGCACCTCCCTCTGGGGTAGTCGAAGATTGCGTTTGTCCTACTCTCCAACCAGAAGCACCCGAGTCTTTGGCGTCTCCGGTACGGCCTCCTAATGTGGAGGTTGTGCACCTCCCGCAAACATTTGTTGGAAAATCCATTCCTGACGCCTTGTCCTTCACGCATACACCAAAGGACATGAAACTAATTCTTGGTTGGACGAGTAATTCAGAGATAAATGGCCCTGCTCGCATAAATAGGTAATTTTTGATGAATTCGTTTTTTTCCAGATTCCAGCTCTTAGGAATCTTTCATCTAAGGACCTCGACTGGGTCAAATTGGCAACGCACAACAACCATAGAGCCCTCTGCAGAGTCCAATCGCAGATTATAACTAAAATGCTATTGGAGTTTGCTGAGGACTTTCACTCTATTGGACTCACACCATGCCTATTTTCAGATATGGATAGTGCATGGGCTTTTCTTGACTGGGTGCCTCCCACTTTGCCAGTATGTCCAGTGGGTCCAGGTTTAGATTCGTCCGACTCCCAGGTTACTCAACTCTCACTCCAACTAGCATCGCTAACCCAAGCACTGTGTGGGCTGGCTTGGCTGGAACCCCTGATAAAAACAGCTGCAGCCATCAAAGGGCCTACTCCGGGCTCATAATTGCCCAGTTTAACTATTTCATCCTGGAATTGTTGTGGCCTGGGCAACCTGGTTGGATGGCACAAGCGGGCTGTCCCTGATAAGAAACCAGATATCTTATTTCTTCAGGAAACTATGACCCTAAACGAGATTGCCCTCGATGGTTATTCTAGCTTTTCTGTTCCAGCAAGCCGCATACTTGCACGCCGATCTTCCGGGGGTATTGCTGTTCTTATTAAAAATGGTCTAAAAGCAGTGGCCTCTATACTGGATACCTCGATATCATGCATCTTAGTGGAGTTGTCGTTTGAACACTCTAAGGTCTCGCCCTTGCTTCTAATGTCGCTGTATTGGAATCCTAAGTCAGTTTCTCTATTCTTCTTCTGGAGGATCTGGACAGGATTTTGGGCCATGCTTCTGTCTCGTGCCCCAATCATGAAATTGTGATCGGAGGCGACGTAAACTCATATCTCCAGTTTTCTAACACACTATGTTCTTCTACTTCTTCCTCGTCTTACGCACAACAAGCCTCTTATAGAGGGCAACAACTGATAAGTTTCTTTGAAAAATGGGGCATTTACCCAATTCACTTGGCACCTCATTCTCTACATACTTCATGGTCTCGGGGCAATGCCTCATCCCTCATCGAGTATGTCCTTGCATCCAAAGTGTGTTCTGGGCTGCTTGAACCAGTCTTAATTTTAGACCCGGGTCTGAGCGACCATCACATGCTGTGCTCGCGACTCCAGATGGGGTGTGAAGCCTATATGCCTTCAGCTCCTGCCTGTTTGGCGGTCCCTGACAGAAATACCATCTCGGTCAATTGGAATACTATCGTGTGTAGGAAACTGGTGTTCCTGGTGAATAGAGATCTCATTCTATGTCACGATGACTCCATATAGCTGGCAAATATCGAAAAAATTAATGAAATAAATTTCAATATGATTCAGACACACCTCTTATCCTTAGTGAAGGATGCCTTGTGTAAAGGTATCCCCCCGGATGCCCATTTAAACCTTAATCAGATTTCAATCTTAAAAAAGCAAAAAAATCTTGAATTGGTTAACCTAACAAAAAAGTCACTCAGCCCTCTTATCTTTCATCGTGAAAAAAATTACATCACTAGGCGATTTAAGCACCAAATAAAGCTTCTTCGGCAGGCTGCATACACCTTTGCCAACCAACGCATGATTAACCTGCTCTGTAAAAAAAAAACGCGAGAGATATGGGCCATTTTAAGAAACCCGTCAGGTAAGGCAGATATCCGCTCTGTGGCGACCATCTCGGGACCGGAATGGGAGAAGTTTTTTTCTCAAAAATATGCTCTGCCAACTATGCATTCCAAAATAGAAAGTAGTAATATGCAATTGTCCTTTCCTCGGGTTTGTCCCTGGGACATAAAAGATATCATATGGGCAATCTCCCAATTGAAGTTTTCCAAAGCCGCTGGTCCAGATGGGTTGCCCCCTTGCGTCCTAAAAGACGATCCTCATTTCTGGGCCAGGTACCTCCTTCCTTGCTATCAGCTGATCTATAAAACTGGCAATATTCCGAAATCTTGGCTGACGGCCATAATTATTCCAATACACAAAAAGGGTGCCTTAAGCAATCCTTTAAATTTTAGGCCTATTGCCCTTATAGATACAGCTGGGAAAATCTTTGCACGATTGATCCTGTCAGAATTGGCAGTCCTCATACACGACCTACAAATTCTCTCAAAAGCCCAGGTCGGCTTTCGGAGAGCAATGGGTACTCAACTAAATGCTTCAATTTTAGCCCATCTCCTTCGGAATGCACACTCCAAGTCAAATGGCACCATATATATGGCAGCACTGGATCTTTCGGCTGCATTTGACAATGTACTTCGCTCTCGGCTTTGGCAAAAGATGCTGGCATATGGTATACCATCCACACTAGTAGCGCTAATTGCAGCATTACACCAGAATACATCCTACCGGGTCCGTATCAATGCGGAAGGGTTATTAACTGACAATATACCTACGTACATAGGTGTCAAACAGGGCTGCAATTTGGCTGCAGTCCTATTCAATTTTTACCTCGCCGATATTGACAAGATCTGGCATGGTTCCAATTCTTTCGCGGTAATACTGGGTTCCATGAGTCTCAACTGGCTAGCATTTGCTGATGACGTCATAATATTCGATAGAGTGCCGTTCGGACTCCAAAATAAATTAAATCTGTTTTGTGAATATTGTACATTGAATAACATGACCATTAATTCAGCCAAAACACACATATTGGTCTTCACTGCCAAAAAAAAGCTTCCGAGATTTAACTTTACAATAAATGCCCAGCCGATCTTGAGAAAAGAAGAGATTACGTATTTGGGCTATCATCTATCGAATGGGACGTCTATCAGCAAGTGGCGCATAGTGTTGAATGCCAAGTTTAACCCACTATTGGCCCAAATGAGAATTATTTTTGTCAAATGCTGTCGTTATTCCCTCCTGCCTCTTATACAATATTATACCATGAAAATAGAGCCCATCCTCCTGTATGCAGTTGACATGTGCCTTCTGAATTTGGGGCCCCTCCTAAATCTCCTACAAGGTAAACTTTGGAAGAAGATTTTGGGGCTTCCTGGATATCTACCGAACGCTATCATTATACATGAATTGGGTTTATATCCACTAGAAGACAAATATCTTTGGCGGACTGTAATTGCATTCTCTAAAATGCTTTCTCCTCCCCCAAACTCACTCTACGAGGACTTCCAGGAAATGCTTGCTGGAAATTGTCCTATTTCGATCACCAAAGTGAAAGAGATGACACATGCGATCTTAACCTCATTGAATATGACGCAGGAGGACTCGATCAACACCCCTGCCAAAGTTAAAAGGCGCTTCTTCAAAAATTCCTGGGCTCATGTTTCCGATCAGATTGGAGGCTACTCTTCCTTCTCCAACTATGCCACTTTTAGGCATGCAGTTACACCTCGGCTGTCATATATCTTATGCTTCCCAGACAAAGCAGTAAGAAGGTCCTATATGCGCTTCCGCCTGGACCTCATCCAGATGGGTGCTCGTATTAGGAACTGGGACTGTTATAGGGCTTTGGCAAAATGGGAGGGATGCAGATTTTGCCTAAATACATTTGAGCCCGAAACTCTGGAACATCTCTTCATGTACTGCAATTTCTTCTTCAAGCATAGGCAATGTTGCTTAGACGCATATCTTACCTCCGAGTCCCTGTTTGAATGTCACCTAGTATGGTTGAGATGTATGCAAGGAAATTCAAATTCCATCATATTAGCAACTGTCAGACTTGTTGCAATAATTGAGGAGCAACTGTCGTCACTCAATAGGACCTTCTGGAGTGGGTAACTTTGGGTGTCTGAAAATTTGGCTGCCTTATGATTGATTGCACTAGCCAATTGTCTGTGGGAGTATTTAAGTATTTAAGTTGGTGGAGGGCTGTGCTGCTATATTATTATTGTCATGTTTTCTTAGGTATGTTACCTGATGTTGTAGATTCCCATTTCCGATTTTTGATGTTGTAGTGGAAATATGCTCAATTGTCTTATTATGTTTATTTTAGTTGCTTAAGTATCGATCAACCTTGATCAAGTTTTTATGATCTTACATGAATTTTATGATCTTACATGAATTTGATGTGATATATTTTATTTGTAAAGGTGTAAATTAATTTTTGCTACCAAAACAAATAAATAAATAAAAAAAAAATAAAAAAAAAAAAAAAGTGATGCAATTCTGTGGGGTGAGAAATTGTCGGCTAAGAGTAATGAGTTTAGCCGTGTAAGCGGTGGAAGAAGAGAGCAAATTGATATGCTTACTCATGGTGAGACTGGTGCCTAAGTACACCCCAAGTGTTTGGACTTGGTTAGAGATAGGAAATTGGGTACCATCTATAAGGATAGAGGTGTAGTCCGGGTGTAATTTTTTTTAGTCTGGCTGGAGAGCCTACAATGAGGATCTCTGTCTTTTCACCATTAAGGCATAGACTGTTTGTTGCCATCCAGTTTTGGATGAGTGAGTAGATTTTATTTATGATAATTGTGTCCTGATCTAAATTGCCGGTGATTGGAATCAGTATCTGTGTATCATCAGCAAAATGTATATATATAACACCCAGGGCATCTAGTGCTGAAAAGAGAAGTTTTGTGTAAACATTATACAAGGTGGGGGAGAGGCAAGATCCTTGTGGTACGGCTATTGGAACTATTATAGGATCAGCTGCCTCATCATCTATGGCTACTCTAGACGTGCGTTCAGATAGGAAGGATTTAATCCATGTGGTTGCGTCGTTAGAGAAGTGAACATTTTTTGATAATGCTAGGCACAGTTTATCATGGTCCACTAGATCGGATGCAGCGGAGAGGTCAACTAATAGCAGGATGCTTAGATTCCCTGTATCTCTGATGGCATCCATTTGATATTTTTGGTCAAGTAGTGCTGTCTCTGTGCTGTGCTTTTGGTCGAAAGCCAGATTGTCTGTCACCTAACAGGTGATTTTTTTCTAGGTGTGATTGCACTTGGGTGTAAGCGATTTTATCAATTATCTTGAGAAGGAAGGGAACTGTGGGTGATGAGTGTGATGCTGGAAATGCATCGGAGGGACAGGGCCTCCGTATCCTTGTCCTTTACTGCTTTTTATCGTGTGTTCTGTCATGCTTTTCATACAGGAGTTCATGTGGGACTCCTGGCGGTGCAGCTCTCTCTTTTGGTTTGGTGAACAGACCCATGGGATACCCTTATGGCACCCATGGGTGGGGGTACAACCCTGTGCCCCTAGTGTATGAGCAAGGTATGGGCTGGTGGCAACTCCATGCTGAATTTGCCCTGAGTATCCTCCATTTTGGGATACACAGGCCCTGCCATTGGAATCAGTTGATTGCTGATAGGAAACAAGATGGCCCCTGTGGCCTCTTGCTTTCTATTGCCTGTTACCTTGTTTTCCCAAAGTCCTGGGAAGCCCAGACTCTGTCCCTTCCCCCTGACTGGCTGTTGGGTGGAAGTTCCATATATCGTGTTGTTGTGAAGTGCTGACCAGACTGGCTGGAGCCTTCCCAATTACTGTATGTTGTGGGTACGCCTGTTGGTGGGACCTGGGTGAATGGAGTGTGTGACGAATATGCATTCTGTGTTGTGGATGTCTAGTATCTGGTGGTTGACACAATGACTCAGACAGCCCTGGCTGAAACTGGTATGACTGCAGTGTGGAGTGTTGAATGGCTGGGTACTTGTCCCAATACACATAACTTGTTGTGAGTGTCTGGAGAGAAGTGAATGGCCTGAATGCGCTATGCACCTGATTGGATGCCTGCCTGCATGAATGTCCTTTGACCGATTGGTTGCCTGAGTGTGACCCAGCAGAATGAATGGGAGATCAACTAGTATATCTGGGGGCCTCACACTGCTAGAATTTGTGTTCAGAAGCTGACGAGCGTCGACGAGCACCGCTAGGAACGAAGCTGCCACTTCACCGCCGTAGTTCACCCTGTTCTCCGTCAGACGTTCAACGACCCATGACTCCTGCCTTAAAGGGAGGGCACTCAAGATGGGCCGTTGATTCCCCGATGACGAATGCTACAATTCCAGGTACATTGGGACTGTAGCACTATTGTAGAGGGAAATAAGACTCGTAGAACAATATATGGACTGGGCTCGTAATAAATCTTTGCTTTACAGGTTGCCCAGGTGCAGGGATCTCCACACAGAATTGTGCCTAGTTGGTAAAGGCCAGTATTCTGCCAATTCTTCAACCATCTTGCTTTCCTTCCCCTCTCTACTGCTGGTTTCCTCTTTATTGATCTGTGTGGCATTTTGACAGTATAGTTGATGCACTTTAATGAGATCTTATAATAATTGTGGTACCAGTTTAGTACTGTATACATTTATCATTATTGATTTTCTGAGCACAAAGTGAGTTATTGTGATAGTGTACATAACCTTGAATATTAATTATATAAAGACTTTGTTATAACTAACAAAGTATGTAGACATTCCTTTGTGGGGGCTTGGGGACTACACTGTACTTAAGAACCAGCCTGCATCACTTCCTGAGAAGCTAGACCTTGATTGCTCGACCATAGCTACTGAATAGAGAATCTTGGCTGGGGTTATCTGTGTCTCTCCTCTACCATATAGAGAGCAGAAGTACAGACACCCCCCTCCAGTCTTTACAATGAGTCTATAGTTTGTGGGGATGGTGGGATCCAATGTGGGTTTTGTCAGCAGTGGTGTAAACTATGCGTCTTTAATATCTGAAGGGATGGAGTTTTTTCTGACGGAAGCATTTATGAATTTGGTAATGATAGGTGCTCAGGTGGGAGCACAGATATTCACTAATTTGGCAGGGAAACTATCTCCTTTACAATTGGAAGGTTTGAGGGAGTCTATGGTCTTGAGTACTTGGTCATAGGTAACTGGGGCGAAATTGAACTGGCTTCCTAGTGCTTCATTGTCAGTCATGGCACTCAGAAGAGTGAGCCAGTAGCCTTCTTTTCATTGTTATTTTATCTTGGAGATAGTTCATTTTGGTAGCTAAGGCATTCTGTATGGTGGTGCCCCATGCTTCGCTGACGATGGCTGAGTTAGCAGGGGGTATGGGTGTTTCCAATTCTCTGAGGCTAGAGAAAAATTCTTTGCTGTTGGAAGCAACGTTGGTGATATGTAAGTTCAGAGATCTGGCAAGTAATTTATTGAGAATGGGGGGTCAAGTTTTCTGGTGTGAGCTTGCATGAATTTCTCACCAGGATGTGAATGGATGGTTGGTGTGGGCTTTAGAGGTGGTTACATTGAAGCAAATTAAATAGTGATATGACCATGAGATTTTTAAGATTTCTTCAATGGATAGTTTAGTATTCAGGGTGAGAATCCAATCTAAGGTTCTGCCTTTAGTATGAGTGGGTGTGTTGACTATTTGGGAGAATTGCATTTCTTGTAATTTCTTATAGAATGATGTGACTCTGTGATTATGAGCATCATTGTATCCTAAATTAATGTCACCTAGTAGTATGAATTTGGTATTGGGTTTGGGGAGAGGGGTAATGAGTAATGGGATGTCTATGTCTGGGTGATTAAAGGAACTCAGTGCTCTGTAAACTACAAGGAAGTTGATGGTAGTTTTAGGATCAGTAGTTAGTTTGAGAGCTAAGAGCTCATACCCATCTAAACTCTGTTTTAGAGGCTCTGAATTGTAGTCAGGTTTTGGCGATAATTGCTACACCTCCTTCTATAGCATGTGGGTGGTTAGATCTGAGGATGGTGTATTCTGGAGGGATGGATAGCGTTAGCGGTGGACCTGAAGCTGGGTGGAGCCGTGTTTCAGTTGTTACTAAAAAGTCTAGTTGGTATTCCAAGATATGGTTGCGGGTGTAGATGTCGTGCACACCTAAGGATCTCACATTTAATAGTGCACCCTTCAGGTGTGTATTGGGAGAGGAGATGTGTACAATGGGCGAGGAGGGTTACTCTGCGTGAACTGTGTTGACATGCTGGGCTATAAGGAGGGGATGTTGTAGGATGTGTTGGAGTGTAGTAGCTGCAGTAGTTAGTTTGTGGTTTGGATGATTGTGTATCCAGTGTGAGTGTGTATTGGCGGTGCTGAGATGATTGAAAGGTGTGATATCCTGTTTCCTATTAGTGGGTGGGAGCTGGTAAGTGCAAGAGGAGAGTCTGAGCCTTCTGGTGACCCCCTGTGTGAGTCGTAGAAGTAGGGGTGTGAACTTGGGTTCTGGTACTGAGGTGTGTCTGTCGTATGGAACCCAGGCATGTGATGGTGCGTGATATGATGGCAGAGAGGCTAGCAGGATTGCTAAACTGTGATTGCAAGATGCACAAGTACATTCTTTAGCTGGAGTACTTGTGGGAGGAGTTATTGGGTTGAACTCATTTATTATAGGTGGAAGGCTGCAATTTTAGGCAGGAACAGCATAGGGCAAGGGAGCGGGTGATGTCTATGACAGTACATACAGGCCAGCTCATCATTATTATTACTATTGACCATGCCATATCTGCTCACCAAAAGACGCGTACATAGGATACTTTAGGTTATCTAACCATTTCTTACTGTTGTTACTGTTAAGGGAACAATGTATACCCCTATGTGTGCTTGGAAACACCAGAGGTATTTCAGCTTCTGCAAATACCCCATTAGATCAAGACCACACGATCGAGGTACATTTTCTAATTGGAAAAATCTATTGTACTCTCTGAATAGGCATACGATTAATCTCTCATGTGTCCAGGCTATTCTTCATATAGGCTAATTTCTTACAGTCCGAACAACTACAGGCACATTCTTGTATGTATTTGTTTATTGGCGATAATTAAGGGGCCAACAGAGAATGAAGTCAACTTGTGACACCACAATAATCTGCTGGCTAGTAACACAGAGAACATGTTGTTGCAGTCACCTTTTCTGCGGCAAATCATGAGAATGAACAAACTTCTTGATACCTCGAGTCTCTAGGAATTGCTCTATGCTCTGAATGTTGGATGTGCGAGTCTTGAAAATTGAGATGGACTATGTGGACGCCATAGTTATGCTTGCTAGAGACCTCATTGTACCTCTTCTCAATGATGACTTGAAGTCAGGAGATGTTTGTAATTGAGAAGAATCAAAGCTATATACCTGAAAACCCCATGCTACCTCCACAACATCACCAACAAAAACACAAGACAAACCAAGCAAAACATTCTACACATTCCACACGTCAAGCAAACCTCCAGACAAAAACAGGCTTTTCCTCACCAAATGGGCACACGGAGCCTTCAATGTCCTCTTGAGCCACATCCATTCCTTCCTTTCTAGCATCACCTTGTGCAAAATACTCAAAACCTATCTCTCCTCTACCTAATTCAACCAGATCATCTCCCTTGCTATACGTTATCTGTCCCAAACTATCTAAACTGTTCTGAAACTCCTCCAGCGAGAAATGTCTAAAGTGCGCCTCAAGATCCTCTGGGTAGGGCCAGCACAGATTTAAATACGTTTGTAAACATAACATCATAAAATCATATTAATAAATATTGAACTGGGCTTTGGATTTATCTGATAGACTCTCTTTTGAACCATTGCATGTCAACATTATAATTGACTAGCGGTACCACCCGGCATTGCATGTGTCTGTAGCTGACATGCACACAGGGGTCTACTATGGCCTTGTGTATTCTTTATTGTGTCATAACTTTCTATTTTTAAAAAATCACAAAATCATCAATCTCCCAAAATTGCCTATACTGATAGCACATGGCCGAACCCTACTCCACCCCTGTGCCGGGTGAATGGGTGAGGTTGGTCAGATTTCACCATCACCAGTCCACCCCAAACTGGTATGCCAACCTTGGGCCAAAATGTCAGCCCACCAATTGTTATGGGGCTGGAGCCAACCCCAAACATACAAACACATGTTCACAAATTACAGGGCCTGCGGTAGCACCCCTGCAGTGATGGTTAAGTTGCTTAACCCATAGAAACAGCATAGTTTTGGTGGCTTATTACTTCGCCCCCCTTGAACGAATCCTCATGAAACTTTCCAAAATAACTATATGGCCACGTCATATTCATTCTTCGTAGTTTGGTGAGGTTTCGTGCAGGGGGAGACAAGTTATAGAGGGGTCCCAAAATGTGTGTTTTTTTTTCGATAGACACAATGCAAACAAAATGTTGCTCAGACCTACAGCCTAAACGGCTGGATGCATATTCAACAGATTTGCACCAGGAGCAGTGGCTTGGTCCCCAAAGCAAGCTTTTGTACATTTTGTGTAAAACGGCCAAAAAGTAGGTAATACAAATATTGGTGATATCTGGGTTCGGTCTGCAAACTCACTTCCCTGTTTGGTCCACGGATGGGCTTCCAATTGGTCGAGAGGATGGCACGATGTCTACAGACATGGGACGCGCCCGCTGATTAGATGGTCAAAAGGGTGAGGTGCGTCATATTTTAGGGAAACTCCTGCCATGTGGTATTTGCGTACAGTACCTGTTGTCTGTGAACATCACAGTAAAATCATATTAAAAAACACAACATTTGCCTTGTCAAACTAATGAAACAATCTTTGGGGAGTTGAGTGGTGATGAGGATGGAATGGGATATATGGCCATAATTAGCCAAAAACAGGTGATGTTTCACCCTCGAAGTTTGCAAACAGTTTGAGACATCCCTGTAATGTCCGTGAACATCTCAGATGTTCAGGGGCATCCATACATATTTTTGGTTTACAGGGTAGGACAAGAGCAGTTTTTGGATGGCGTATAACTTTGCCACCACTCAATGAAACCGTATGAAATTTGGTGATATTATTCTAGATGTGACCTTGAATTGTTCTATAAGGGTTGGTGCTGTTTTGCTGAAAGAGAACAAAATTAAAGGGGGGTCCCAAAATATTTGAAATGCTTATAAATGTGGTGCTGTTTCACAAATCTTTACAAAAGTTTGCAAAAAGATTGAAGACCCATATATGAATGTTATTGCAAAGTTTGGTGCGATTATGTGAAGAGGGGGAAACATTAGAGAGGCTGTTTCAACATTTGTAGATGGATTATAACTTTGTTGCCATTTCACAAATGGGCACACAAGATGTTAGAAAGATTATAGACTGAACCTTGCATTTTTCTGCAAAGTCTGAATGTATGTTGTCATCTGAGAGCAAAGTTTTATGACTATTTAATGTACGTACATATTGACACTTTTCAAAAAATAAGACATGGATGGAGTTGCAGGAAAGTTGTGCAAGGAGCATTGGCAAGGACTTGAAAGCATGCTTTTGCAAATGTGTCCGTGTTTTAGTTTTTTAAAAGTGTCATAATGTAGGTACAGCGCATAGTGATATACCATTGGTGACTGAGGTATAGCTGGTGGCCATGGGCAGTGGCTAGATTGTCCGAGTCATGGCCTGTGGCCATGGGCAGTGGCCAGATTGTCAGAGTCATGGCCAAAGGCCATGATGACTCAGTTACTCTAGCCACTGGCAATGACCACAAGGTCCTAACAATGGGGTTAAACTGGGCATGGCCACCGGGTAATGGCTATGGTTTGAATGGGAAAAATAAACCTGTCTTTGACAACAATTCTGCCTGTGGCTACAGCCCGAAGTGCTGCACTGGATTGCATCAACAAATCGCCATGATTATCGCTGCATACACTCCCAGACAATGCTAATCAGCAAATAATTACTAAACATGCAGAGCCATGTGCCCACATGGTCTCCAGGCCACCAGTTGAAATCATTACTCACCCTTATTTGCGACCATAATGGGACAAGATATTGGGATTGGATGCTGGACTCATTTCCACAACCTTGCAGCAATGACTGGCCCACAAGCTACATGCCTTGAGAAAGATGCTAGAGAGTTGAATTACGTGTCGGCTGAGTTCAAACTATATATAGCATCAAGAATGGTTTTGGACTGCTTCATTACGTCAACAGTTACTTATTGAATAACCCGTTGCTGAGGTGAACAGGGCTCACTCTCCTATTCGAAACCTAACACTTGAAGAAGGAAGTGCACCTTCAGGAAATTAGGCCATCACCAGCAGCAGGGTAGTCTGTTTAAAGTACTAGATGAAGTGCAGTGATCTAACCCATTATACCGCCCTGCAATTACTTGATAATCGTGTACTCTGATTTTATTATTGGGGCATGCAGCATGGCCGAACCCTAAGTTTGAATGGGAAGAAATATTTTGCTTGTGGCTACAGCCGGAAGTGCTGTACTGAATGACAACAAACCTGCACAAGGAGTGTCAGCAAGGACCTGAAAGCATGGTTTTGCAAATCTGTTTTGTGTTTTATTTTTCCAAAGTGTCAAATGTAAGCACAAACAATAGTGATATAAGTTTGGTGCATGGACAATGGGCCTGGTCCTCAGCAAAGACAAATGCCTACTCTGAGTTACTTATTGGGGCATGCAGCATGGCTGAAGCTCTCAGTTGAAATGGAAAACAAAATTCTGCTTACGGCTGCAGTCCCGAGTGCTGGATGGGGGCAGCAAACTTGTGCGAGGAGCATCAGCAAGGACCTGCAATGATGCTTTTGGAATACTGTACCATGTTTTACTTTTTTGAAATTTCCGAAATGTAAGTACAAAACATATTGATATAACTTTTATGCCGTGGGCAGAGGGCCTGGCCTTCGGCAAGGACAAATGTCAACTCTGATTTGCCTATTGGGGTGTGCACTGCTGATAACAACTCACATAAGTATAAATTGCAAACAATATGTTTGTTATAGGAGGTTTATAGTTGTTGCATATATGTTAAAAGAGGAATTATTAATAACTTATATAAAGTGATGTAACATTCTGAAACATTTTAACTTATGAAAACGTATTGCATTGACAGAAAAAACCTTGTTAAAGGGATGTTACAGTTAAGATGTGCCCCACCTGTGGGACTCCTCTGCCCCAGCTTTTAGCTGGTGTCCTCCCACCTTGGGATCCTTTTGCACTTCCCTCTTGGGCTCCCATGAGCACATGTACATCTGTACTGCCCCTTTTATGTATGCACTTCTGTCACTGCATTATACATATGTGCATTCATAGGAGCACTGCGTAAAACCTTTTGGTATAAGTATGGGAAATGTAGATGCAAAAGATTTGTAGTACATTGTTAAGTGGCAGTTGGTGGGTGGAAGTTTAATATGTTCAACGGCTATACAGAGTTTTTTAAGTGATTAGTGGATAAATGTGTGAATGGTTTACAGCAGACAATGAGGGAGCATGACAAATATACCAGTAAAAATAGTAGAAGGGCTGTTTTGTGTGATGGTGTGCATGTGCAATCTGGGTTTTCTAATAAGGAATGGGCTAGACAGGGGAATGCAGAGACTGTGGATAGTTATAAACAGCAATGGATTATGGTGTTTATTGTATACCAGAGAGAAGAATTACGGACAGAAATGTGCTTTTTACTTTTTCTCTAGTGTCCAGTTGTCCATTATTCGAATTAGCATAGTAGAAAATGCTAATGGGAATGCTGGCGAATTTTATTGAATCTAACTACTTTACTGAAAAATGTAGGTGGAGACTATAAGCTTATTCTTTTAGTTCTATTTTTTAACTCTGAAACGTGGTTCCAAAAGGAACCTTTTTATGGGTTTTTTGGGTAAGCTGCAGAGGGAATTGAGGGACAGGGCACCAACCACACATATGGGGGGGGGCAGGTGGACAGGGGACAATGTTGCGTGAGTGTTAAATCTACGGTAGATGGCAGTGTTTCTCATGCTCCTTGATTACCGCTTCAAAAACATTTTGGAATTGCTCCCGCCTGCAGAGTTGTGTGTTGCAGTATAAACAGAGTACTGTTATTTTCGAAAGATACAGATCAACAGCCTCTTTTATTGCTTGCAAGGTAGCTGGTGGGATTCTGAGTGCCACAGAAGTAGACTGTGTGGTTTCTGCATTGGTTGAGGAAGATTAGGTAGAGGAAGATAGCCTACTACTTCCTAAGAAAGGAACAGCCTTTCTGAGAGCATTGCGGTGGTTGGATTTGGTATTGCAGCGCATCCAGCTGGTCCCATAGGAGTACTGCCCAGGTTGTCTGCAACTGAGTATAGTGCATTTCACTTTGCTAACTTTAGCCTTTGGTACATTTCCAACAGTGCTAAAGAATTGCCACACCCATGACTCTCTCAGAGTGCTAGAGTTAGGCACTTCTTCTTCATCATCTTCTTGGTCTTCTTGATTGTCTTTTGAAGTATTGCACTTCTTTTGCTGTGTAGGTCCTCCAGCTGGTGGTTGTGGTGGTGATGGCTCTTTGGGAGGAGGGATGGCAATAGCTGATGCCTATTTTAAGATAAATAGCAGTTTTCCTAATATTCCTTGAAGTATGTGCAGTGTGCTAGATTGTTAATGAATAATGAGTAAGAATAGGTGTAGGAGCTGTGCAAGGGTAGCTTCAAAGTTCCTAGTTGAGCTGAAAAATGCAGTGTGGCAAAGCGCGGCAAACGCGTGGTTACGTGACATGACCCTTTTCGAAAAGTCTGCGACCAACACACAAACAGTGGAAAAAGTTGCAAAATGTGTATAGAAGTGTTAAAAATGATGCTAGAAGGTGGGGAATGGCAAAGTTGTATGTTGTACATTTCTAAATTGTAGAACATTTTTGCTATATTGGGGTAAGTATGATTATTAAGTTATAGCAAATTAGGGTGCACTGGTAAAAATCTATGAAATTCACTGAAAATCTCTGTTAACGGGAAGTTATGGTTAAGCTGCACTAATAAAAACCCATAAAATTAAATGAAAAACCATTGTTAAAGGGACGTTATTGTTAAGTTGCACTAATAAAAACACATGAAATTCAATTAAAAAATGTTGTTAAAGGGACGTTATGGTCAAGTTGCACTTATAAAAAGCTATGAAATTCAATGAAAATATTTTGTTAAAGGGACGTTATGGTTACATGCAAAACCAAAAAAAAAAAAGACATTTGCCAGTTATGGTAAGCTAAGCAACCATAACTCACACAACCACCGTGCACTGCTAAGACTAACAACCAGGTCAGGAAAGATGACATCACACATTTTATTGATGACATCACTGATGACATCACATATGAAATTAATGTTCATGAAAAGTCCCCACAAGAGGTTGTGTTTATAATTTTGGTAACAAGATGTTAGGGGTAACTGGCAGACCTATCATCAACTCCTTAGTGTATTAAAGAATGTACTCATGTAAACAAAACATTATATTTGAATGTTGTTACTAGAGGAACCTAATTATATACGCATTCAAGGAAAAAAAATGTTTTTTTTTTCAGTCTGTACATCTTTTGGACATGTCCACTGTACATTTTAAAATAATACAATGTAATAAGCAATGGCATTTGGCCGTGCCCACTGTTTATTACACAATATTAACCGGCCACTAGCTATGACCTTCAACCGTGCCCACTGTATATTAGATACACTAACCAGCCGCAAGCCATAGTTTTCAACACAATACTTGACAGTGGCCACAGCCGTTGGCTGTGCTGACTGTATATTCTGACATGTTAATGGGCAATAGCTATGGCCTTTAGCCAAGGCCACTGACTACAGCTTTCAATGTTGCCCACGGTATATTTTAAAACTGTGACGGGTTACTAGGCATGGCTTTTAACCATGCACATTGGTATTTTTGCACACTAATGGTCCATTTACTGTGGCATTTGGTGTGTGCCAGTGACCCCAGCCTTTGTCATGGCCAAGTCCATGTCCTAAATTTTTATTAAGGTAATCAAAGTGTTCATGAGCTAACTTATAAATGATGTTATTTCTAATTCCATTATTGATGTAATCAGTTATATACAATGCAATTAGTGTTGTCACTAATGATGGCTTCAGTGATGTGATTAGTAATCTCACCAGTATTCCCATACAAAATGTAGTTAGTGATGTTATCATTGATGTGATCTGTGATGTCATCATTGTGGTCACAGGCTGTGCAACAGGGGTGCGAAGTTATGGTGGCTTTAGCTGAATTTCAGGGGTTATGTTGCATTATGTTCTCACCTTATCGTCCCTGCAACTAAAGATGTTTTACTTGAATTTCAAGGGTTTTGTTATTCCATAAAAAAGTTGCATATGTTTAAACATTATTATTATTTATACTGGCAGCTACAGCATCAGCCAATGAATTGCAGGATTATATGTCCGACGCTAACACGACCAATGACTGGAATGCTTTTATTCAAAGCTAAACTATTGCCCCTGTTAACAGTGTAACTGCTGAAACAAACAATTGGGAAATTTGAATTACTGAAACTGCATAAAATAAATTACATTAGCTATTGCAATATATTTTTGCAGTCTATGTTTAATTTTTATATATTTTTGTAACTTAAAAGGCAACCCTTAAAAGGGCCAATTTGGGGGAGGGAAAGAGGGCAATGGAATAGGGGAGGAAAACACATAAGAATGAAACATCTAACCAAGGGAATTAAAATAAAAAAGCAACATATATATGTATATTTTTTATTTTATTTTTTAGAAAAAAGAGGGGGAAAACTGCCACTTAAAACAAGAAATGAGAATTACAGGTAATCAGATATTCAGCGATTAACTTCTACCATTCCTCAAATGTAGCACCTCCCTTGACTACCCATTCAGGACATCATCTACACATGACTTGCATCATGGAAAGATCAGGAGTTGGTAAAACAGGAGTCTGTGCAGTTAACACCACTGCTGAAGTTGATTATGCACAACCACAGCTCACAGCTACAGTAAAGATACAGAACCACATATAAGTAAAGAAAGACTGTAGCTCAGTAGGCGCCAGACCATCTTATCCAATTTCCAATACGAATCATCCACATCATTCAAGAAGACTCGCACCAGTTGACTTATCATGATTAATGTCCGGAAGCTTTGAGACAGAATATTTGAAATCCCACGGCATAGAGCTTTGTTGCAGAATGTGCAAAGTACCCCCTCTGCCTCTTTCATAGAACAGTGTTTATTAACTTTAAAGAAGTGTCAACTCTCAGCAGTGTTATTCATGTGAGTTGCCTTCTTTCTCAGTGGCAGTTAATTCAGAAACCAAATGATAACATCATTAATGTTGGTACTCTCATTAACGGACATGTTGGATTGTCCAACCGGGAAGGAATATTTAAAACAATAAAAATGACACCATGAAAAAGACAATGCCTCAAAACATGAAAAAGGGAATATTAGAAGGCCCACATCTTACAGTTTATTTGCACAATATTAGCATATTCAAATGTCCAACTGATGACAAAAATATAAAATAACAACAATTACAACTCTAAAAAGACAATGGGCCTCATTACGTGTCCGGCCATAGCAGTACCTTTAATGGGAGGAGGTTGATTATGCACAACCACCACTCACAGTTACAGTACATATATAAGACCACATATAAGCCAAAAAAGACTGCAGGGCAATATGATCCAGACCATCTCATGCAATTTACAATACACATCATACAGTCATTGCAGAAGATTTGCACCAAATCATTTATCATACTTGATGTTTCTGAGCTTCATATCCCACATTCTTTTTTTGTTTTTCAGTTCCAATAAAAACTTTATTAGTACCCCGGGATGAAGTGGAAGCTGACTTCCGGCAGATGCATTGCATAAGAAAGAAAAAATCCTGCAAGGGCCTCTCGCTCATATCCAAGTGGTACTGATGGACATACAGCACATCAGTAGACACTTAATGAAAAGCCTTCTCTCTGAATGTCTCTACCATTTCTAATTACTCTTCAAATAGAGTGCTCCAGTGCTACCAGTGTATGAATACTCTGGCTGTTGCTAACAGCACCTTTAATGGGAGGAGGTTTAATTTTCCACAACCACTGCTCACAGCTGCAATAAACATATCAGACCACACATAAGTCAAAAACGACTGGAGCCCAGTATGGTCCAGACTATCTCATGCAATTTCCAATACACATCATCCACATCATTCCAGGTGATTTGCAAACATTATTTACCACAAGTAATGCTCCCAATCTTTCTGACAGAACATTACAAGCGTCATGTCTTAGTGTTTTCTTGCACAATGTTAGACATATTCAAAATCCAACTGGTGACGACAATCTAAAATAACAAAAATGACAACTCTAAAAACACAATGCCACAAAAAATGAAGCCACCTCTCTGATATCTCAGATAACTCTTTAAATAGAGTGGGACAATGCTGCAGATGTTTGAAAACTCTAGCTGTTTCAAACAACACCTTTAATATGTGGAGGTTGGTTATACACAACCACAGCTTACAGCTACAGTAAAAATATAAGATCACATATAAGTCAAAAAAGACTGCAGCCCAGTATGGGCCACACCATCTCGTCCAATTTCCAATACACATCATCCACATCATCCCAGGATACATACATCAGATAATTCATCATAATTAATATTTGAAAAATTTGTGAAGGAACATTAAAAACGCCACATCTTCATGTTTTCAAACTCAATGTGATTTTTACTGTCCATCATTTCTCTTACATTTTCAATATCCTTTTTAATTCATTGTACTTCTTTTCCAACCTTAATTGTTGTTTTAATTGTTTTAATTAATCCAGAATTAGTTTTGTGAGTCATTGTTTTAGTGCTTCGTCTTTGATTCTTCGTCATTCTACAATTACTTCTCACCTGTTTGAAAATCTTTCAAATATTTTGAAACAATTGAAGATATCATACAATTTAAAAATAATAGTGCTGTTGTATAAACAATTTATAGTAGACAGACAATCTATATGTGTTTGATAACTAATGTTTCTTCCTTAGTCTCATTTTACATATACATAAGAGTGACGTCTAGATTTAGGAGATTGTGCTATTTTTAGGGTTTCATTTATTTTTGGATTAGATATTTCAAACATGCAGCCCATTTTTGAAAGATAAGATATTTATTGTTCAGAACACTTGGACATTACCAGACGGAAACACTGGAACTTGTAAAGTAGACACTATTGCCAAAATCAACAGTTCATTAAGTATTTGTGGCATTGCACTGGGGGAATCACCTACCCGACGTGCAGCCAATTTCCATACACATAACACATGAGCCCAAGCATTTTATTATTTGTTGTGCTCATGCAATTTCCAATACTCATCATAGACATCATTTCAAGAAAAACTTGCACCACATAATTGATCATAATTAGTGTTCCCATACTTTAAAACAGAACATTAGATGGGCCACTCTTCACATACATGAATGAAATATAAAGCTCCTTTAAGAAACATATTTTTTGCAACACTTACGTATGTCTGTTGTTATCAACAGTGCATGCCGGAGATGGAAATCATTATTCAATTGCCTATGCCATAAGGCTCCACCATGACCTACCGTGCATTATATTTCACTGTCCACTATACCATAATAATGTAACCAATGGGCACCGCTCATGGCTTTCAACCATGGTAAGTCTCCAAATACATGGAGCATTGGCATCAGCCATGCAGCATTCCACAAAAAGCAAACCAGAGTACACATTTGCATTTACCAATGGTCAGGCCCACTACCCAGACACCAAATGTATATCACCAGTTTTTCTAATTACATTCTTACACTAAAGAAAAATAAAACAAAACACATATTTCCAAAAACATGCTTGCGGGTCTTTGCTAATGCTCATCGCACAAGTTTGTTGTAATCTTCCACCAATTCAGGCTGTAACCACAAGCTAAATATGTTTTCCCATTCAAACCTACCGCTTCAGCCATGCCGTACACCACAAGAAGCAAATTACAGTACACATTTCTCCTTGCTAACACCCACGCTGATTGCCCAGTCACCTGAGGTATATCATTGTGTTGTTTACTTAATTTTTATACTTAAAAAAAACATAAGACATATTTGCAAAACCATGCTTTCCAGTTCTTGCTGACCCTCCTCGTACATATTTGCTGCAATCCCATCCAGCACTTTAACCTGTTCCCAAATGCACATTTTTCCTTTCAAACCTATCCCAATTTCAAAAACCCTCACCACATAGGTGGCCACTGGTGCACATGGCCACTTTAACTCCATTGGTCATCTCTCATGGCCATTATCCAGATTGTCTGGTCATGGCCTTATGCCATGACCTGGACAATCTGGTGACAGCTCATGGCATCAGGCCATACCTCAATCACCACAGATATATCACTATTATTGGCCTACATTATGACACTAGTCAAAAAATAATCATGCTTTTAGGTCCTTGCCAATGCTCCTTACTTGACTTTGCTGGAAATCCGCCCATGCTTGATTTTTTCAAAACTGTCCAAATTTACTTACATATAATAGTCATATGACTTAGCCCCCACTTCACAAAATCCAATCAGTCTTTGCTCAAACATTCAAGGTTGGGTCTATTATCTTTCTGAAAACTTCTGTCCATATCCGTCAAACAGCAAAACATTAATAAACCATCTAATATCTTTGAGACCACCCCTCTATTTTTGTCCGCTTTTCACAAAATCCCACCAAACTTTACAAAAACATTTATATCTATATCTAAAATGTTTTTGCAAACTTTCCTGCAGATTTGTCAAATGGCAGCACATTTATAAGCCTTTACAATATTTTAGTCCCCCCCCTCTAATGTTATTCCCCCTTGACAAGGCAGCACCACACTTTGCAAAACCACTCAGAACCAGGCCTAGAATGACATTCCAGAATTACATGCAGTTTCATTGAGTGGCACCAAAGTTGTAAGCCATTAAAAAAACTGTTTTTCACCAACATTATAATACAGAAATAAGCATAGATGACCCCACACATTTAAGATGTTCGTGGACATCACAGGACTGTCCTGGACTGTGTGCCCTGTAAACTGCCATTGACAGATGCCAGTATTTCTGTAGAAAATACCAGTACAACAAGTACATTTAAACAAAAATCACGGATTCCTATTTAAAACTGTTGCACATGTAAACTTCAAATAAACCATCCCAACATTTTTCAACTTGCAATTTCTGTACTAAAATAGCATTTCCTAATACATACTGTGTTTTAAAAAATAGGAGTTTGCATAGCAATAAGTCCAAAGCCAAGGTGGCATTCCTGCATCTGATACTGCCCAAAAGTTTTTATTGAAGCCCCACAGCAGTCACAACTTTTAACTATGGGCATCACACCACACCAACATTTTTTTTTTTAAAACACACATTTTTATATCACCCCAAAAATCACTTTAACACACACCATAAGTGATTAAAAAAGCATTGTAGATAAAATCACATTTCTACTGCTCTGTGATAAATCTTTTATTTTGAAAATGACAAGCATACTTCATGATTAACATGCACCTCTCTAAACTTCTTTCCTAATAACCAACTTTCAATAATTATTCCCACCCATTGTCTACATATACAGCAGCAGCACTTAATTGTTAACAAATACAGTAATAAACAAAGAAAAGTACAGAGCTCCATTATGAACATATTATCAAACCAAACTGTCAACATAACAATGCCCAACAACTGAAAAAAAGGGGAGTTTCATACTTTCCGAAATCAAAACCACAAAAACAGGACTATATTATAGGAAAACAAATAAAATGGCTGACATGTTCTCTGCAACCTATCACATTAACAACTTTAACACTACTCAATTAAAAACAGCAGAACACATACAAACCCTGCTCAGCATCAAATGTAGCTGCAGAATATTAAACACGGCTACATAGCTCACTTGCGGCCACAGGTACAAGTATATTTTTCTGCAAGCCCCAATTCAAACTAAATTTGCCTTGAAACCTTCAAATCAAATAAGTGAACAACCAAGTACATGAAATAGCATGCACAAATACAAATCTGTACTGTATCATCCACATAAAAGTATGATTATTGCACAATTTATATTTATAGAAGCAGCTTTAAATATACCTGAGGCTCCAGCCGCAACAAATGAAATGCAGAGTAGTATAGACACGCATACGCATGTGCTTTTTCATAGACATGGCTATAGAATAGCCCCTTTTAGACGTCTGTTGATAACCACGGCTATCCGCAAAAACACTGAATTCAAAATTGCATTTCCACTGCACCAAGCACCCAAAACCATCCCCAAGACCCCTACCAGCCTCCCTCTGTTCCTCATAATCCTTCTCAACTCCCCTAGTCTCTTACAAACCCCAAAACACTCACTGCATAGAGTATGCCACCCCACTCAAAATTTCAAATAGCCGCGATGACCACACGTTCACAAACACATGACGTCTCACTTGCTCTAATATAGCCGTGGCTGCAATGGGGGAGTGGTCTACCCACAACTAGCAATGTCACGCACTGGTTGGCTGTTCGATAGCTGCAAATACTAACAATAGCACCATCCACAAATTAGAAAGTACAACACACACACATCATACAGACCCTACTCATACAAACTACTAGAAATTCAAAGTAGGAATCATTTTCCTGGAAACAGACAAATACTACAGATATTGTGGCTGCTTTCAAATCTCTGTGGCTGATTGGAAACAGTTAGCTGTTGGTTCCACGTGTTTACAAAATTGTTATGTCTGACAAGTACAGGGCACCAGGACATCATATTATTTCATTGTAGAGGCAATGATTTGGGAATATACGAGGGTTGTCCCTTACTCTAATGATCAAGCAATTCATGGGATAACTAATGGAACTATTTCCTCAAACCATCTTTATCTTTTCTAATGTCACACAGAGGCAAAAATGGAGATGGACCACCAGATGTAATGGTAAAATTGAGAAATCCCGGAGAAATGTTAATAAAGCAGTTTCAGCATTCATGACAGACCACAACCAATTATGGATTGCGAACAACAACATACAGTTCTACATGGGCAATTCCTACTGGCATGATGGAGTACACCTAACCACTGAAAGAAATGCAGTGTTCTTTCACAACATGAAAAAAGTACTCCTGATGTGATAAAGTTCTACACTCAGTGTACCCCAAACAGTCCCTTTAAGGACTACTCATCATACAAATACAAAAAATAATAACTAAAACTTTTTTTATTATACCCGCGGCTACAGTTCATTGACTTTTACTTTAGCCACAGCGACAAAAAGTCAGTAAAAAGGGAGACTGACTTCAAGTTTTATACTACAATCCAACTTAAATGAAGAATACAGAACAACACTACTCGTGTTCTAATGCAAAGTAACTGAAAAATAAGAATCATGAAAAACAAATACATGACAGTAAACTTTGCACACCCACACAACAGAATACCATATGTGAGAATACACAACCTAAAACACATTGTGTGCCCATCTAAAACTAGACTACAATTGCTCCTTTTTCTATTCATTTTGTTCCACTATTTTCTTCGATCTTTCTCCAGAGTCTCACTTGCTGAAAAGTCTGAAAACACACATCCAAATAAAAAAAAGACTCTCTATTACCTACCAGGTGACTGGCCATGACCAGTGATTTTTGACCCCTGACATCACTGTACCTAGACAAAGTACTTTAAAAAAAAATATAAAACACTGATACACAAAATTATACAGCCGCCAATTCCGAACTACACATATCCTCGGCTATCTGTAGTCCTCTGTAGCCCCGGATATAGCCGCGAATATTGGCAAAACATCTGGAAAAAAAGTATTGGTTGCATAGTGAGGCAGTCTGCACCAGTCCTTGCACAACTGGAGACTACTGGAGGGAGGAGTTTGTCTTTTGTATGCAGAGCACTCTTTGTAAGAATCTGTAGCCTTAACTGCTGAGGGAATGTTGGGTGAACGTGACAGGCTCCACCCCCCTATTATCACCAGAAAGTTTCTTTTTTTGAACCAGTCCACAAGGCTGCACCCAAGATGTTATCACACCTCCGCATTGTCGTGGGAAACAACCATTCTTGACGGGATAGTAGAGAAACCATATACAACTGCCAGATCGTAGAAGAAGACAAAAGATGGGGTTGGATAGCGGGTGCCCTGGAGTCTCGCTCATAACACCATAGGTTTACAGGAGAATTGGATCAACAACACCTCATGTTCGGAAGCTGGAATACAAGGGGGCACATGCACCCATTCAGCAAAGGAGAAATCTCCTTTGAGCAGTTCTATGTCATCTGTCTCTAGGAGACTTGGTTTAGAGACAATCTGATACTCAAAGGATTTATCATTCACATAAACCCTGCAATAAAAGGTCCGCCGGGTAGTCCCATGGCGAGATTGCTAATAGCAATAAATAACACAAGCAGGTTAAAGGGCCTTTTAGTGAAAAATGTATCACCCTTAATTCAGACAATACTACTGAATAGGTCAGGCGTAAAGGACTGGAAAGAAAGAACGATACTGATATGCAATCTTTACTGGAATGTAAACTCAAAGTTGGCAAAGAATTTTGTGCAAAAGGTTATGATCGAGATTGATGAAACCATGGTGAAATGGTCCAATTTGGACATTATCGTGCGGTGATCTCAACATCCACTGGTTTGATACGGACAGAGTTCTGATAAAAGACCCTGCACCAAACTCAGGAGAGCCATTTTTATGTGGTTTAACATGGAGGAACAAACTACTCCAGAGAAACATCAAACTCATTAATGGTTCCACAATCGGGGTTCTACCCCCAATTCCAACTTGGAAAAGGGGAGATAAGAAGCAGATTCTTGATTATATCTTTTTCTCAGACAACATTAGCATTAGTGAGAACCTTAATAGCATGAAAGTCATACAAACCACGCCCAGTGATCACAACATCCTGAAGATGTCTGTCTTTGGAAGGACCACAGCCCAACTAGCCCCTCGAAAAGAGCTGATTGGAACAAACTGTGTTAGGAACAAACCAAGACTAACTCCAGGAAACATACATTCTTTAACAGCTACACTCAAAGATGCTACAATGCAAACATCTTTGGATTACCCAAGATATCTGACTGCTTATCGGAAAAGAAAGTTCCTGGTATGAACAAAAACTTGTATTCATCGTCACAAGTTTGACAGTGAAGTACTAAAAAGAAAAAAGACTGTTAAAGTTTCTAGGAAGATTACAGGAAACTGCTTAAAGCGCCTCCCTAGTTGCCCTTAAGACTGGAAACAATACTATAAAAACTGGTAAAAACAACACAAGTTCACACTAATCCAACAGGATGTTGAACACATGTTAACGCTAGTCACATCCAAAAACACAGGAGAAATGTGGAGTATTTTTAACGCACTAAGTGCCCCACAGCAAGCCCTAATAGGTAATCCGATCCCAGTAAGTGAATGGACCACCCACTTAGTGCATTATTTAAAAGCCAGACTGAAGTGGGGGAGGACGTGAAAAGGGTACTTTAATAGCGTGGACCTTTGAGACTAAAAAGGAAGACATCACCAAACTAATACGGTTAGCTAGCAGATCAAGAACAGCCGGGTTCGGATGGCCTGACAAATATTATGCTTAAAGAAAATCTGGAACAATGAGCACACTTTATGTATCATCTGTTTGAAAGCATCAAAAGAAGCAAAGTCATTCCTACCTCCTGGTTAGCATCTATCATAGTGCCAATCTTCAAGAAGGGCGATAGGTCAACACCAGTGAATTATAGGGTGAAGGCCCTTCTTGTTGTGATGGAAAGGACATTTGCAGCACTGTTACTTGAACAAGTAGAGTACCATGACGGATCATTTTGACAGTTGGCAGGCTGGTTGGGGGACTGGGACATCTCTAAATCTGTTTGTTATTAACTACTTCCAGAGTAGAGCTGTTTCAACCAATAACAACAAAATCTACCTGGCATCAATAGACTTATCGCAGGCTTTTGATCTAGTAAATCGTTCAATCTTGTGGTCTAAATTAAAGCACTGGGGATGTCCACAGGACCTATGAGAAGGCACTAGGGCTCTCCACAGAGATACCAAAATCCAAAAAAGATTGAACAACCAGGGTGATTGACGGATCCAATTTCAACAACTATTGGTCTTAAGCAAGGTTGTTGTTTGGCACCGACAATCTTTAACTTGTATGTCTCAGACATGGAAAATGCATTTAAAACCATTCAATGTTTCCCACCAAGTCTGTCCGGAACATCAGTGAATAGGCTCCTGCATTCAGACAATTTACTGATTATGGATCAAACACTGATCGGTCTGCAATGACAACTGCACACCCTGGTTTCTTATGTATCAGTAAATGGCCTACGGATAAATGTGACTACATCAAGAATCTTGATTCTTGGCAGGAAGCCAGGGAGAAGGGCAAAGTCTAAAGGATTGTTTATGGACGGAGTGAAGAGCCCAAAAGTAAATTCAATGACTTGCCTGGGTATGTCGATAAAGGTTCGTATTATTGACAGCCACAGAGAAACACATTTAAGAAGTAAAAGGAAAACCTTAGCAGTCCAGGCAAAAATAATCCGATTCCATCACTATAAGTATTTCATCACTCCAGTCCTAAAATTATATAGGAATACATTTTTCCCATCCTGACCTATGGGGCAGGAGCATCCCTTTATCTGCCTTGGAAGGTATGGTCGATTCTCAAAGGTCTCTTTTGAGATACATCCTCACATTACCTAACTCCACACTGATAGCGATAATAAGGAAGGAGCTCAGTCTAAACTCCATGTATGCGACAATTGTATGGAAAACTCTTTCCTTCTATCACAAGTGTCTTTCTCCATCAGTTGAAGGAGGATTTACTGCACTCGGATCAGCTCTAGCAACAGTAAAGGAAAACATTCTTAAGGAGTGGATGGATATGTGGAAATGAGCTCTGGAGAGCTTAATCTCACAGAAAAAAAGCACTACTTGAAAACCTGCATTATGTAAAACGCAAGCTTTACTATCAGGACTGAATTGAATATCTGGCATCAAAATATAAAACATATGGAATCGGCCACACTACCCTCAGAAGGTGAGGTTCAACACTGCTGGAAAAATTCCCTTATGACTCTCTTCATATACAATTTTTAAGACTGCGTCTCAATCTGCTCCCCACAAAGGAGAGACTTGAGGTTAGGAAAAATGCAAACTTGAGAGACTATGGTTGTAGACTTTGCAAGCATAAACAGGAGACCTTATACCATCTAATAATGAATTATGCAGGAGTAAGGGACGCTAGAATCAATTTGATGGGAACGTTCTTTTGTGACTTTCGAACTTTGACTGAGATGGACAATTGGGACCACATGATGCGGGGAACAAGTATCTCACTCCCGTTTGCCTTGCTGGAATTTTTGTGAGTAATCTTCTGGGAAATTGAAGGAAGAAACTCACTTGTGAACTAAGTAATAATTAACTCTAAAGTTTTGTTATAAGAAATAGCTAAATAAGGATTTGTAATTTTTTAAAATTTGAATCTTTTTTTTTTTTGCTGGTTCATAGCAGAAAGGGTTTGCTTGGAAACCATGCGCTAATAAATTAACATACTTTTAAAAATGACTTCCGCCATTCCCTGCACCTCACCATGTGCCTCCATCATCTGTGCCAGCTCCCCCACTGCTCAGATGGCCTCCTCACATCCCCTGTCCCCTCCCTTACACCCCAGAGCACACACTGCTTCTATGATGCAGTTTGCTATCGGATGATGGTTACTCGCAGGTATAGCCAAGGATACAGAAAACTTTATGATGCAAACTCTGTCCCTGGACCCCCTCCAACTCGCAAATGTCACCCAGTGCTTTCTAGCCACCCTCCCACCTCCACGCTAATGGCATGTGTATATTTTTGTACCTGTAAATAGCTTTTTACTGTGTTTCATTTTCACATAACCGCAGCTATATTCTCGAATATCTCTTGCATTGAGAGAAAAACAAGATGGCAGTCATTTCTGAAAACCATGATCCTGCAGTTCACCATGGGAGATATAGCTATCATTTTTGGGGAAAGTGACACCCCCTTCTTCATCAAATTTTAAGATAACCATAGCATGGAATTACCCCAAACCACGCATTGGTGTGCGAGTCAACGATTCTTGCCCAAGTTGTTTTGGACCTGGTACAAATCCATCCAGCGGTTTGGGCTGTGCGCTTTGGCAAAAATTAACCCTTTTTGTCCAGGGGAAAATATTTGGGATTTTGGCCCCACTTATGGTGTTTAATAACTTTATGATTTTTTAACAAATCTTTACAAAATTTGTCAGTCTGGGGGGTGCCCAGATTCTTTTAATCACTTGAGGAATTTCAGCCAAATCTGTTACACTAATAAAAAAGTTATTGACAATAGAATTGTGCGGTGTTCCTAAATGTCTTCGACTCACTTTAGCTATAGGGTGACTATCGCCGCTCTTTAATATAGGCAATGGTTGCAGCATGCACAATAGAAGTACAATCATTTTAATCTGGTGATTTCCGATAGTAAAATAATAAATACTACCTTATGAGAGTTTTCAGTAATATTAAACATGGAATAAATAGGTAACCATTGAAAACTTACCACATACTTGTGTTCGTAGAAAAAATACAGACAACAACTCACACGCATACAAACTCAAGGCACATACAGGGAAACTAAAGAAAGGAAGAAAGAAACAACAGCACCAAAAAATGCCAATATCATTAGAGTTAATCATCATGTACACAAATTAATTGTGTGTTTGAGGCTTGTTTATTGTCCCATGTAAGTGTGTTATGAGCTTATATAAAACTTTAAGGAAAGCACTTTAAGAACTTAAAAAATGTTTAATGTGTAGATATATAGCACCTTTTACATTTTGGAAATTCTCATTGTCAGTAAAAACAAAAAAACTAGCCTTATCATGTCAGTAAACAAAAACAAGTGGCTCAGATATGTGATGTCAACAGTGATGTCATCAATGACATATGCGATGTCATCCTTCATGTCCTGGGTGTTTGTCTTAGCAGTGCACCGTGGTCGCGTGAGTTATGGTTGCTTTGCTTACCATTACTGGTGAATTTCTGGATGTTTTCGGTTTTACTTGTAACTATAGTGTCCCATTACTAATGTTTTTTCATTGAATTTCATAGCTTTTTATTAGTGAAACTTAACCACAAATTTCCATTAACATTTTTTTTTCATTGAATTACATGGCTTGCAGTAGTGGCCCTGTACTTATGGTTAAGTTGCTCAACTCGTAGCAAGAGCACTTTTTGGGTGGCTTATAACTTCACTGACCCTGGACGAATCCTTCCCAAACTTTGCAAAAAAGTATACGTTCGGCTCAGAATTTTATTTGGCAAGTTCTGTGAGGTTTCATCAAGGAGTGGCAAAGTTATAGGGGGTTCGACATTGTTTTTTCCCCATAGACGCAAAGGAAAAAGAAAATTGATCATGCCTACAGCGCAAACCGCTGGACGGATTTTAAACAAATTCTACGAGTTGGTTGGCAGACACGGACAACCTCGTTTTACTCTATCACACGCCCCGCGGCCTTCAAGCCCTGATCGATGCATTAGGTAAATTCTCGGATGAAAATGGGCTATGCATACACATAGACAAAAGCAAAACTATGATTGTTCACCCGACAGCTGGTAAAAAGAGCAAATCCATCTGCTCCTGGAACTGTCTGAGACTGGAAAATGTAACCTGTTATAAGTATCTCGGTATAAGCGTTGAATACAATTTAAAGTGGGATACCCATTGGTCAGAGATCAAGGTAAAAAGCAACACAGCTGCCAGAGCGATTAAACAATTTATCGGCAAACAGGGCGAAATGTCGTTTGAAACAATATTGTTGTTTTACCAAACTAAAGTACGCTCAATTATGCTCTATGGAGTCGAAATATGGGACATCAGGTTTAGGAATCTGCTCCAGCTATATGAGGCAGTCACATTGCGGCGAATTTGGAGTCTTCCACCGTCACTACCAGTTGAATACATACAGCTGGAATTCGAACAGGCAGGAATAGTCATGGATGTTACTGCAAAAACGATCATATTCTGTGACAGAGTGATGTAATCTGACCCTGAAAACATAATAGGATCTTTCATAGCAGCATTCTGTTTAATAGATAATTTCAACAAAATGGACACCTGCGGAACTATGCTTAACTTATGCATAAAATGGCAAGATTGCTGCTGTGGCCTGTCTCCTAGGGGTGTTGTGTATGTGATTAAGCCTTGGCTAAAGGCTAAAATTCTCGAACTCAGTAAAGAACAATATTGCGTTAATTTACTGTCTGGTAATCATGGCCTTGATTTTTGTAAGTCTATATCTAATCGAGTGCATAAACCAACTTATATAACGGTCTACTTAAAAATTGCAACTGCTATCCAATATCTTAGATTGAAATTCAATATAAGTGTGGCTTTCATGACCAGGGTGCACAATTGGGAATAGCACGCTGTAATCGTAAATGTAGGTTATGTAGAACAAATGAAATTGAGACCATTGAGCACTTACTAATGTAGTGTGAAAGTTTGATTGGTCTGCACACTAGCTACTTGAAAGCGTACAATAACAATGTTAACATGGACCAATTAACAACTTTTTGGGACATGTTCCTAGATGGTTGTGATGCCAATTTGATTTTTTATATTGTGCTATTTTATAGGAAACTGGTGGAAATGTTAAAAATGTTAGCCTGATACAAGGTTTTTTTTTATTTTTAAAGAAATGTGCTTGTTAGAGATTTTAATTCCTTGTTGTCTTCACATATGAAATGCAAACTCCTGTGTGAGCCTATGCAATCATTTTACAAAAACCTACTTGTGCAATTGATTGGAATTCGTATTAATAATCATGTTATGTTTGTATTGTGGTACTTTATGTTTGTATATACAAAGCCATGTGGCTATTGGTATATTAAATAAATAAACAAATAAATAAATTAGTGATGATATGGTCCGGTCCGTGGACTCACTTCCCTGTTCGCTCCATGGACAGGACTCAGATTGGTTTGGATGGTGGTATGATGTCCGCAGAAGCTCAACGCACCTGCTGATTGGTTGGTGAAAAGCGCGATGTGCTTCATATTTTTCGGAAATACCCGCCATGTTCTATCTGCAGACAGCCGCGGCTGTCACGACTTAATGAACATCTTAGGACAGACACAGTGTTCGGAGGGCACAGGGGATCAGATGCACATGCGCCCAGGTGTCCCTGGGACAGAGGTGGGGCCCCAGAACTAATCAAAATTGCATCACAACTCTACAGACATTTTCGGACAGGCGTGCTGTTCGGAGGGCACAGGAGATTGGATGTGCATGCGCCCACGTGTCCACAGGGTAGGGGTGAGGCCCCCGAACTATATAAAAGTGCATCATGACTTTGCGGCCATGTCCAGACAGGCGTGTTGTTTGGGGGCACCTTCATTTTGGTTGCAGACAGCCCGGACAGTCACGTTGTCTGCGGACTCAAAAAGGGGCTTTAAAAAAAAGAAAAACACACACGCACACAAACAGTACATACATAGATATTTATTAGGACACAAAAATACACTCAACTAGGAAAGGGATGGGGTAGCAGAATCGGAAAAATATATGGGGGAAGTGGGGTTTTCTACAGACTGTTCATGACGGGAGGATGGGATTGAGGTTTCATCATAGCGTCATTAATTGAGGAATTTGGTGGGGATGATTGGCTGGGACAGGGGGAAGGGGCACAGGTACAAGTGGGGCAGTGTTATTGAATATTTTCTTTAATATGAGTTTTTTTGACAAATGTCATGAAATGTACAAAATTAGTCTTCAGGTCACCCATTTTTTCGGACAGATTTAATAGTTGATTTGCAGCATTTGGATTTTGGGGCTGTCTGTGCCCATTTTCATGCTCATTTAGTGTTCATTCAAGGCCACATGCTTCATTTGCTCTATGTACTGTTAAAATGAAAACCATGATTTAGTGAAACAATTTACATTACATTTTCTACTTTAAAAATTGTATTCTGTACCATTAGAGTTTTTTCCTTCACTCATTTCATCATGGGGGACATTTATTTCAGGGTGCTTGCCATTTCTGTTTAAAGAAAACAATACTGCTATTTCTTACAAGTCATGTACATACAACAATCTCTAATGTTACAAGAAGAAATATAGTGTACGTACTACTTTTTGTAAGGGTTTCTTCTGAGTAGCTTGGAGCTGCTTCTGAGTGTGTGCGCAAGGTTGTACTGAGGTATTACTGTTAGATATACAGTTCACTTTTGTGCTTGGTGCATTCCATTATGTTGCGCAACTTATGATACTGTACTTCTGGTTTCATAAGTACAGTATTTGTATACATATTACATTTTTGAATGGGCTACATGTATCTGGTGTAGTTTAAAGTACATATCTTTGTTCTTTTGCAAGATATAATAATGTAACGTAACCCCTGTGCTTTTGGGGAGTGCAAAATGATGCTCGGGGTACACAGACTGTGCGAATGTTCGCGGACACTGTGGCTATAATGTTAGTGGTGCAGGGGATTCACTATGATGCAAGGGACATGCAGAAAAGTTAAGGGTATCCTGGTAAAAACCCATGAAATTCAGTGAAAAACGTTCTTACAAGGACGTTATGGTTAAGTTGCACCAATAAAAACCTATCAAATTCAGTGGGAAAACTGTGTTAAAGGGACGTTATGGTTCAAGGTAAAACCAAAAAACCTCAGAAACTCAACAGTTATGGTAAGCTAAGCAACCATAACTCGCACCAACACTGCACTGCTAAGACTAACACCGAGAACATCAAAGATGACATCAAAAATGTCATTGGTGACATCACTGTTGAGATCACATGTGAAATGAATTTTGATGAAAACTCCCTACAAGGGGTTGTGTTTATAATGTTCGTACCAACATTATAACCAGAGGTTTGGAAGCGGGGGGATGAAAAAAAAAAAGGAGATTTGGAGGTGATAAAAAGAAGAAAAAAAGAAAAGTGGACCCTGCAGCTTCAGATCCGACCCACTAAGGAGGGCAGATTCGACGCTGCAGGGTCAGAAACAAAACGGACATGAAAAGTCGGGGGTAGGTGGGGTGTATTTTGGGGTTGTGGGGGTTTAAATGTGGCCCAATTTGACCTTGGCAAATTTGTCTTGATGCCCACAATCAATTTGGCAGCGAGCAATTGTGCCACGGCCAAATTGTATACATCCAGGCAATCTGCCTGCTTCTTTCTGGTGTAAAAAGCACCCGAATTGCATTTGGGCCAGCATGTAAATGATTGCTACTGGAACTGCTGGAGTATTTGCATGGTGTAGAGAAATGGCGAGGTATAATCCTAACTTACGATCCACCCCACCCCACTTCTCCACCATTAAAATGTTTGAAAATGAGCCACACTATTAATTGAATGTGTACAAGTCTTACTTTTACACATTTTATTTATTTATTAGGTATTCATAATGCACCTATACAGCAAATGGTGTTTCAAGGCACAACAAGACAAAGGGGGCGGGGGCAGAGATGAAGAATAACAAAAATGGTCCTACTATGACTTGTATCATTCGGATCATGGAAGTTCAGTAACAAGAAGTGCAGGCTAGTGGAAGTGCCGGTCAGAGCGGAATGCGCTAATGTTGAGGAGGGAAGAAAGTGCAGGTTGGAAAGCAGGGACTAAAGGTCCACATGCTAAGTGCAAGAACAGGGCAGGATGGGCACAATAGGGATGCAGGCCCTCCAGGCTAATACAGGGGGTGGGAGCTTGGTAGGGCAAGTGCAGGAGGAGGGATGGGGATGTGGGGGGTCACAGGACCAACAATTAATGGTATGGCTCGATGAAAAGGAGCCCCATTGTGTCTCTCGCGAGATTCCAAAGGCGATGACAAGTTCTGTAAATGTTTCCCTGAAAACAAAAAACTAGTGAATTTTGGAAGTGTATATAATCAGCATAGCAAGAAATTAGAAGTTTTGAGATCTCACCTATAAGGCTCATTATGAGTTTGCTGGTATTTGCAGTGGAATTACCAATACTGCCACTTGATCAGGTGGTATTACCACCGGAGGTATTTCCTGCAGCAGTAATATGCCAGAATACAATTGGTGGTTTGGCGGCATAAATCCTCATTATTTTTCCGGATGGAAATATGACAGAATTTTGGAGGTAAAATTGAGGGGTTACCTCCAGATTGAAGCTGGAGGTAACTCCTCCACTTTTATCTAAAAAAATCAGTGGTATTACCATGCGATAATACCACCTGAGGTAATATCAGCACACTTGTAGCTTCAGAATGGTAAATCTTTTAGACTCAACTGGACACATATTTTTGAGACATTAATGACCGTCTTTACAACCTTTCCCGGAAAACGGTTAAAGTGCTGGTAAAACCGTTTAACAGCACTTTTACCAGTTCAGCAAAGTATACATTTGGTGGAACACATTTGTCCAGAATTACCGGCACTGATAGCACCTCACACGGAATCACCGGTGCAGGTAATTCGGTCAAGGTAAATACCTGCAATGCAGGAAGACTGTGCTGGTAAGACCAGCACAAATGTATTACAAGAACAGATTTGTCAGTAATACCGGCAGATAATTGATGGAAATATCAGCAAAACCAAGACAGAGATAAAATCACCTCAGAGCAGCCAGTAAATGGACACAGGTGCGGAAAATAAGGCCACAGGTGCACCCAATCCACACAGGAGTAATACATAAGGGCCACGCCTTCCCCAAGAATATTTTCCAACATACCATACTGCCATTCATTGCTGCTACAAAGGACGAAGAACTGCTCCATGCTGATGTCCAGCTTCTGGTGCTGGAGCAGCACTGGCAAAAGGAGGCCAGGGAAAGAAGGAGGATGTGGAGGACAGGGATGGGGATACAGGTGATGCAGGTGGTGAGGCAGAGGTGTTACATGATCCCTTGCACAAGGGCCAAACCCTGGGAGCTCACAGACAGGCAGATACACGCTCTATACCGCCTAAACAGGAAAACCATTCATCACCTTCTGACTCTTATCCAGGATGACATCAGGAGAAGCATCAGCATCAGGATTGCCATACCACTGCTATTGAAGCTGGTGTCGGTCCAGCACTTCCTGGCCACTGGCACGTTCCAGCACTCTTTGAGCCAGTAGCACTGCATTTTGCATCCTGCCATCTCCAGAGTGCTAGTGCAGGTAGTGGATGCCCTCCTGCGTCATGTTGGCCAGCACATCACCCTCCCCACAACCCAGGCACAGGTAACTCCACCAATGTCCACTTCTATGTGATTGCGGGCATGCCCACTGTGTTGTCAGCATTGGACTGCACACACATAGAGCTAGTGCACCACCCTGCTTCAGAGGAGGCCTACAGCAACCAGAAGCACTTCCTTTTCCTAAATGTCCAGGGGACCTGTGATGCCGACCTAACCATCACGCACTGCTGTGCCCGGTTCTCAGGATCAACCCACAGCTCCATGGTCCTGTGGAACAGCACCTTGCCGGCTTACATGGTGCATCATGGAGGACAACGGTCCTGGATTTTGGGTGAGCACTTGTACATTTAAACCTACATTGCAGCATGGGTCACAGGCAAAATATGGTATGGTATGGTATTGTTTATTTATAAAGCACTTAGACACAGAATTAGTGCTGCAAAGCGCTCCAAGGTGGGGTAGGGGGCATGGGATACAATCATTCATGAGGCCTTGGAGAATTCCAAATGATATACAATAATAATAAGCATACTAGTCATGTCGACATTTCTGCTAGTTCAAGTGTGTTAACAGATATTGGGGGAAAGCAGGGAGGGGGGAGGAGAAGGGGTACATGGATAACAAACTGACACGAGTGCAATTGTGTGACAGGTAGTGCATGTAGGAGGGAAGGGGGGAAGAGAGGTGGAGGCATGTAACAACTCAACAGGCATATTAGAGGACATTTCTTGCTAATGAACAGAAGTAGACATTGCCATAAGGGGAGTGGATCAGTGGAGGGGATGAGAGGGGAGTGGTTAATTTGGTTGGGCATTTTATAATGTGCCTCTAACACAAGTGTTTCAGTTGCACAATGCTAGGGGGGACCAGGGGAGACAGGGGACAGACAAACATCGACATTACTGGGTTGGGTGCATTCAGTCTGTCTAAGTGCCTAGACAGGAAGTGCGAGGGATAGGAGAAGGGATAAGTTTGCCTAGTCCAGGAGGGGCGGATTAAGTGCAGAGGGTTATCTCTTTGGGAAGTGCACAGTGCAGCAAGTAGTGCGGGGGCCAGGTGTGGGGAGATCTATGTCACAAATACATGTCCGGAAAGCACCCTGAACATGCAGGACCAACCAGAGCACCCCTCAATTGACAGGACACATCACATAAGATGAGTACATAACTGGAGATATAGCATTCACCGATGAGGCCATTGCAAATGCAAAAGGACATCCACATGTAATGCACAACAACAACAGTGAATCTGTAGACTAGGCCACCTAGGGCCATGAGATGTATGTCCTGGTGACACATGGGGCATTCATGCATATACTGACCATTGAGTTTCTGCTGTCACAGGAAACCCCACTGCTGAGCATCATTACTCACAGGCGTGTCCTTAACCCTTACAGGTGACTCTGGATTCCCAGATGCAGGAGAAAATGGCATACAACAGGGTGCATGTGAGGACCAGGGTGGCCATGCACGGACCTTCATGCTCTTGAAGGCACATTTTAGATGCCGATACTGGTTTTAGGGTGCACTCATGTACAGGCCAGAGAAGGTAGTGCAGATAGTCCTGGGCTGTGCAATGTTGCATAAGATCTGCATCGACACAACATACCTCTGCCCCCACATCTGGACATTGCTCTGCCAGAGGATGAGGATGATGCAGCGCCAGCTAGGCCCATGAACATGAGCATGGAGGCCAGGGATGGGTGCATGGATGGTCAAGAACTCATAGATAACTTTTGGTAGTACCCCGTTAACCCTGCACTTCCCTTGAACATTAATGCATATGATGCGCACACAAAATAAACACTTGCACCAAAATAAGGAATGACGACTCATTGCTTCAAGTGAAACTAGTATGTATTGAAAACTAAAGTCAAAATACAACACCTTATGCCCCTCTTCCCCTCCCCACACACTCCCATGCCCACACACTGTCTCCCCTCACAACACACCCCTGTCCCCATAACCCCATCGTCAAGCACTCCAAACACCCATCAGTAAGTGAACCAAAGTGCACATCAAGAATCATGTTCGCTGCTTCTTTGTCATAGTGCTCTTAGCTGGCTCAGGTTTTGAGGAAATCCACTGGGAGCTGTGCCTTGTGCTGACCTGCTGCAAGCTCGCAGAGTTAGTGATGGTTGGTAGTGAGTCAGACCCCTGGGCACCCAACTGCTCTAGAGTGACTTTCAGGGTGTGAGAGAGGGAATCAACAATTGTGGATATCCTCTCATTCCCCTAGCAGAAACGTTGTGCCAGCATGAGCAAGGCAGTTGTGGTATAGCCTTGTGGTCATGCACTCCTGCAGCTGATGGCCTGGAAGTATTCCTGCAGCAGCGGCATCATCACCCCGTGCCAGTCCTCCATTGCACGGAGCCGCACATCCATGTCCCAGATGTTGGGCATGTGTTGAGGAGGGGGGCAATGCATTCTTTCTGGGCAGATTGACGGGGTGGGGTAGGGGGTTTTGGTTTTCCGACTCCTCCCCCTACTCATCTGTGCTGTACCTGCCATGATAGGGTGGTGGCTGGTGTGACAATGGTGTGTGTAGAGCACAGGAGGGATGGTGGGGACACTGACCAAAGGTGTGTTGCTGGCAGCTGGTGGTGGTGGTGGGTGTGCAGCTGGCATGGCAGGAGGTGCTGGTGGTGCTGGTTGTGCAGCTGGCACAGTAGGAAATGGTGGTGGTGCTGGTTGCACAGCTGCACAGCAGGAGGTGATAGTGGTGTTGTTTGTGCAGCTGGCACTGCAGGAGGGGGTTGTGCTTGTACTGCAGGAGGTGGTGGTGTTTGCACTGCAGGATGTGAAGGTGCAGCCTTCCCACATGCATGTGCTCAGCCTGACGATGTTCCAGCTGCTTGTAATGCAAGCGTGCTTTCATTACACTCATGCTCCATTGTTTGGGTGTTGCTCTTGTCATGCTGTTTATTTGGTCTGTTCAGATGTGTGCTTTTACATGTGCTTGGTGGGAGTGCACATTGACTGTTGGTCTGCCAGGTGGCTTGTTGTGTGTGCAGAGGGCCTATGACTCCTGTACTGTTCTCCCTTGGTGCACACGGGTGCATGTCAGGTGTCCATTTGTGGGGCAGTGCATTTTGGCTATGGTACTGGTTCATGGTTATGTCTGCCTGCAACCTCTAGCATGTGAGTGTGATTGCCCATTTGCTGTGGCTGACATGTGTTGGACCTGTTCCCTTGCACATTTGGTGTTTCTCTACATTGGGATGCATGTAGCTGGACTTAACATTTGCATTTACATGGTGTGCCCAGGATGTTTTGGACTCTCAGCTGCAAGTTGTCCCACTGCTTGTGGCAGTCCTGTGGTGTGCATGGGACAGTCCTTAAGTCTGTGACCTTGTTGGTCACCTCCTGCCAGATAGCCATCTTCCTTCTCTGGCTGGTCCAGCAGTTACCATCCCAGAAGGGGAACTGCATTGCTGACCACATTCTCCACAATGCCAGTCAGCTCAGCCTCTGTGAACATTGACTTGCGAAGCTGGACCTTTAGGACTTGGGATTTCCCACTTACTGGCATGTATGCACTTTCATTTGAGGTGGACGACAGCAGGAAGTGGGGGATTTAAAGTAGATTGAGTTTTTTAAATGGGTGCCGGCGAGCTTCCCGTTCCAGCTGTTTAGGATGCCGGTATCAGTATTTCCGCCAGAAACACCAGCACTTTAATGTCTATAATAATAATAATAATAATAATAATAATAATAATAATAATAATAATAATTTGGCATTTATATAGCACTACGAACCCTCAGGTATCTGAACGCTGCTTATTATTACCCACGGTGAGTGGTGCTCATTTATCGACCTCGGAAGGATGAAAGGCTGAGTTTGGCCTTGCCGGGATGTCAAAGCGAGCGCTCTACTCGCTGTGCCACTATGCCACTACTTACAGTGCAGCAGTATTACTGTTTACGGCAGGGGGGGTGAGCACACACCCGCGGACCCATAATTTTGCGGTGATTCCGGCAGTCGGCCTGCCAGTAACAGTAATACTGGCATGCTGCAATTGCCAGCGTTTTTGCAGGAAACTTGTAATGAAGGGCATTGACTTCACTCGCATGAAGACCTTTGCAAATATATGTTCATCCTAATGGGGCTCTTGAACTTACGCAGCAACCTCCAGTTATGGAGAACTGCACCACAACCAGGTTTAGATGTTAATTGTAGAAGGCACTGAAAGACGGTGTGAATTTAAAACCTTGAATCATTTTTCACAGGTATTTGAGCTGGTAGAAAAAAACGAACTCCAGCAGAAGGTAAGTAAAAGGGGGATTGTAGATATACTACTAAACATATTAATTAAACGATACACAGACCTGTTGAGAGGTACAGCTTGAAGCGACAGGACAGGTGACCAAAGACGGACCACCTTTAAAGAATGTGTACATGATGTGTACCTGCACTCATATTCTTTGCTTTATATCTTGCAGAACCTTTGTCAATGGGGTTAAACTTCCCTCCTAGCTTTTAAAAGAAACACTACAGGTAGAAATGTGTGCAAGCTCCTAAATGCAAATAGGGTTGCAATCATCGCTCAACGTAAGTTACTGCACAGAAAATAACCTGCATATAAATACAACAAACATTAATGTAATGTTACTTTCTTAAATTCAACAACACAAGGAGTGTAATTGGTGTGTAAATGATGTCACCCTGCAAAAGTTAAGATGTACCACTACTTAAGGTTTACATGTAATGATTGTCTGCTTTGTAACATCCATTTGGAAGCAACTCTATGCAAGCAATTACAATGAAATGCTGCCTAATAAATCTGAAACCATGTGACTTGGAAACCTAGCCTACTTAAACATGTATCTTTCTTTCTTGTTTCATTAAAGTTTATTTCGTAAATGGATTTCCATAAAACGCGTACACAAATACACAATGAAATACAGTTTAAAAAAAATCGGAAACATTCTACAAAAGTTATTAAAACATTCCCAACATGGCTATGTGCATTAGTTACAGGTTACATCCTCCAAAAAGAAGCACAATCCATAGTTAAAAGTCTTCCACAACAATACCATGTTCATGTACCAGAAAGTACTGCTTGGCCGCAATACTCTCCTCTGCCTCCTTGGATTTACTTGAAGGATTGCCTTAAAAGGCTTTCACAACAATACCATATAAATTGTACCAGAAAGTACTGCTTGGCCACAATACTCTCCTCTGCATCCTTGGATTTACTTGAAGGATTGCCTCAAAACTTCAATTTCGATAATTAACCTTTGTTACCCAGAAGGCTAAAGAAGCAAGCCTACGTTGTTTGTTACGCCTCATAGGGGGAGGGCCTATATAATCCTGAAGGAGCGTGCACCACGCACGTGCACCCAAGCAAGTAGCAGAAAGTACCGCTTGGCCACGATACTCTCCTCTGCCTCCTTGGATTTACTTGAAGGATTTCCTCAAAACTTCAATTTCGATATTGGACTTCGTTACCCAGAAGGTGAACTTTGTTTTGGACATTGTACAATCATTATTGTGCTAAACAATAATTTCTTATACCTGTTTTATTTGTTTGTTTAGGGTAAAGAAGCAAGCCTACGCTGTTTGTTACGCCGCATTGGGGGAGTGCCTATATAACCCTAAATGCGTGCGCACTGCGCGCGCACCCAAGCAAGTAGCAGAAAGTACCGCTTGGCCGCTTTGCCGCCCTTGTAGTGGCTTGGCGAGGGCCTGCGGTGCTAACGGGTTAATTGTTTGACTACATTTAGGTTTAGAAACAATAATGCATAGAGGTATGCTCACTTTAATATCAGGCATGCCTTCTGTGTGTTCTATGGCCATGTCTTCAGACCCAGTAGTCGGATTAGTCACCCTGGACCATTCGAGGAAAAGGATGTAGAGTGTTTCTACTCCTTTTCCAAAAATGACAAAAACACGTGCAAAACCAACTTTCCATCCTGGGAAACATGCAGATATTCACTCTTTCTGCCAGGATCTGCCTCAAACATCAATGCCAGTAACAGGTGCAAGGACTCCGACATTACCAATGTCGGTCTCCAGCGAAACAAAACTAAAACGAATTGCTCAATCACCAGTTCATGTAACCCACAACGAGTAAGTGATAGCAAGGCTCTTTGTAATCTACCTATTAATGATAAAAATGTCTCTTTGCCTGATAGTGTCTTACTTTGTAATGTAATGACTGCACCTGTATCTAGTAACATGAATGAAACATCATTTGCTGCAGCAATAGATTTTGCTGTAATTAATATTGAATTAAATGAGAAGGACCCTGGCGGATTTTTTCCGCCATGGCGTAAAGTCCGTTTACGCCATGGCGGATGGCGGACTTACCGCCCCATTCCGAGGTTGGCGGGGCGGTAAGTCCCCATTGACCCATTTACCCTTCCCCATTCCCATTTCGGCCCCATAGGGCTCAATGGGAGTGGGGAAGGCGTTAATTACGCCACCGTACATTACGGTGGCGTAATTAACACCAAGGTCCCATAGCGCCATGGATTTCTCCGCCCGCAAAAAGCGGGCGTAGAAGTGACCATGGCGCTTTGGGAACTCGTAGTTGGCGGTAAGGGGTCGGCGCAGCTAACGCTGGCGTAGACCCCTTACCGCCAGGGTCCTAATGAGGCCCAATGACTCATGCTTTTCATCCCATACGCTTCATGAAAATCTATCAGGTACCTCTGACCTATACCCGAGTATTAGCCAACCATCTTCAGCTTCGGAACACTCTTTTACAGCACCTACACCACGGAAATCCCAACAGGTTCCACCCACTATAGACTCTAACAACGTTGAACCTGTGAATGTTTTAATAGAAATTGCTCTAAACTCAATGAATTTGGCCATTCAGTCTATGGCCAAACTCTTTGAATCTTTAGACTTTAAATTGTCACAACAAAATAAACAAATTGAACACATTTTGAGCTCGTAACAAACAGCGGTTAAGACCATATGTGGTAATATGGAAATGAAGATTAAAACAAATGATATTATAAAAACAACATTTGCTGCCACTCAAACCGTCTCACAAAGTATAGAAGGTTGAAAGAGTGAACAACTTATACCATAAATTCCTCACTTTGTAGAAATTATAACTGAGTTGAGTAATGGGACCCCAGAAATGAGTATTCATAAAGGAACTGAAGAGAATCAAAACTCTGATAATCCTATACCATCCAAACCACTATATTCAATGTTCTCAGTGGCTAGCTCACAAACTGACTTGGTCAAAACCAGTAAAAAAGTCACATTTGCTTTGGGGGAAAAATCGAAAAACATTAAAAATATAAAAGTTACTTCTTCGCAAACTAAACAATTTATAAAAGCGATACACCAAGCAGGCCCTGTCGCTTTGAAAATGTCCCATGCAATCACGAAGAAATACCAGCATCAAGCGCAGCAAAAGAAAAGCAGTATAATGTCAGTCAAGAATAGAACTATTCCAACTTACAAACCGATTGGCGATCTAATAGAAGCAGCCTCCACCTCCACCTCTGCACTAACCGCAAACTTCCCAAGATCTAGATGCTAAAATAAAATCTGATAACCATCGAAGAGAGGTTCGATGTGCAGCGGATGAATATGAGCAGAAATCACAAGCAAGAGAGGAAACAAATCTAAATCACAATTACCATATTGAAGAGAAATTTTGCAATTGCAAAAGAATCATAACCCAACCTATTAAATCCAAGTACATTACAAGATGGACGAAATCTGCAAACTGCAAAATCAGATTCTCAAATTAAACAACTGATAACAACAACTATATCGCAGGTTTTGCAAAACAGACCAGTAGAAGTATCTCATTCAGAGAAAATAACATCAGTTCCAGTGAATGTAAATAAGCATCCCACTTTAATAGTGAAACGTCCAGCCGCTCACCGTTTATTAATAAAGTGTTGTCTTTTACCTGCTACTCAATACATTTTGAATCGGAAATCGGTTTTGGCCATCTTCTCTGAAATCCCTGCTTTAGATGACATTAGCTCAGTTCATATTGAACAAGTCGAGTTTCTTACAGACGGTAACAGAACTTCAGTCAGGTTGTGTATAAACTCGTGAGTGATTTTGAACACTTTGCGGGCTGTCAAAATACAAATAAATGACTTAGGTTTCGTCCTTCTGGAAGAATCACCTACATTATAACAATTAAAGGGAAATTTAGCAAATCATTCCCCTAGCCCTACGAATCCTATTTTTGAACAGCAAGCCACTCAGCAATAAAACCTGTTTCTGCAATCATAAATGTAACCAGCATTAGCTGGGCCATCAGAAAGACCAATTGCTTTCCCTAGTAAGCTGTAGCTCGCAAGGTTTTAGACATCTATTAAATAATTCAACAGAGTTAAACACGCATGACATAATCATGCTACAAGAAGCCTGGCTTACAGCCACACCATCATGGAACAACTATGACCCCTTTAATTAGTTCCAGCTAAGAAGGCATCCCACGGTAGGCCCACATCAGGTTGACTAATTGCTAATAAGCAAAGTTCTCATATAAAAACAGAATTTTGGGCCTCCCCAAATCCACACATACAGATGATTAAATTGCATTGCAACATGAGATCTTTTGCCATAATTAATCTGTACTGGAATCCGGATGGCATCTCTGATGATCAATTTCTTGATGGTATTACTGATCTCTTGGATCTTATTTCATTAGATCCAAACATTCATCACACGATTTTGGCAGGTGATTTTAACCTGCACTGTTTCGACAAAAACCAAGGTCAGACTCGAACTCGTCTAGCAAAATGGCTATATCTAGTCAAAGCAAGAAATGTATTTGTAGTAAACGGCTCTTTCCCTTCTGATATACCACCTAGACCGACTTGGAAGAGAGGGGATAGTGTCGGAATTATAGATTATATCTATGTTGACAACAAATTTATAACTCAAATTACTCATTTTCAAGTTAATTTTACAGATTTGAGTGATCACAACATGTTACTTGTGAAATGGTCAATCCCTTATCCATCAGGGAAAATACAATCTGATTATATGCAGGCAATATAAGTGTAAATACAGCTCGAAACAGAATATTCTGCACTGAAGCCTCTCTGAAGGACTTTAGTGAATATTATGCATTACAAACAAAACGATCTAGTCATAATCTAGACCCAAAAGAAATCATCTATTCTGACACAATGCAGTTGTTGCAACCTAAATCCACACAACAGAAGACAAAGCATATGCCTACCTTTCATATATTTAGTAGTGAAATTAAAATCAAGAAACCACAAATTTGCCAGGAAAAACGGCAAGCTCTAAAATTACCACTAGCACTACGGGCTCCTGCACTAATACATATTAAAACTAAATATAAAAATTGGGTGCAGGGCCATCCAATTGATGGAGCTAGCATGCTGCGGAGCCTATGTAACAAGAACACGTCGCAGATTTGGTCAATAATAAATCAGTCTCTGGCCCATTCACCAGGTTGCTATTCAATTGAATTGTGTCAATGAACAAACTTGGATTGATTATTTCACAAGAATATATACTCAAGCGATTGAGACAATTGGTGAATCTAATACCACCTTAATTGGCAACTTTCATCTAAATTTTGACAGAAATGATATTCTGTACTTTATAGAAAAAGCCAGTATCTCGGGAGCTCCTGGCCCGGACAGGCTTTCGAACCTAACGCTGAAGCAACATCCAGGTGTGAGCTGATATTCTATTCACTATGTTTAACAATGTAAATCAAATGCAAGCTATTCCTAAGTCATGGAAGCATTCCATCATCATACCAATATACAAAAAGGGAGATCGTAATAACCCAGCACGCTATCGACTGATATCCTTACTTGACGCACCAGGTAAAATATTTGCTCAGATTATATTGTGCAAATTTAAAACTCGTCAGCGAGGACCTTTCAACGTGATCCTTTTCAATCAGGACTGGGTTAGGCACAACACCAAACATGATTACTTTAAACATGTTGAAATCACAAAGTGTCACAGACAATCAACCACTGCACATGGCATTTATTGATTTGAAAAAGGCTTTTGACTTCATCGATCGAAAATTGTTGTATGACAAACTCTTCCGACATGGCTGTCCACCTTTCTTAATAGCAATGATTCAACATCTGCATAGTAACACATCTATGCAAGTGCGTTTAAACACAGAAGGCCTACTGACCCTGTCTTTCAGCACAAGTCGAGGCTTGAAACAGGGTTGTATATTAGCCTATATTTTGTTTAATTTTTTTCATTCTACTTTATCTGATGCCCCTAAACTCGGAAGGCAGCGTATAGCCTGGTTATTATATGCAGACGATTTGGTGCTCCTGCCCCAGACACTGACAGGGCTCCAGAATCAAATCAACACCTTAGCGAAATATATTGAAATGAACAAACTAACTGTGAACCAAGAAAAGACTCAGATACTAGTATGCAAAGCAAGATGTAAAAATCGTTTTACCAAATATGAATGGTACACATAACAAGTAGAATTGCAGATTGTATCAGAATATAAATATTTAGGAATGTTTGTTCAAAACTCCATGTCCTATTCAAGACATCTAAGTAACGTGGACTGCAAAATGACATCTTTAATTTCGCAAGCAATGATTTTGATTTACAAATATGGCAAATTTTCATACAAGCATATAATATTTTTTATGAGCAAAACGTCATTCCAGTCTTCGTGTATGGAATGGATATCATGTCAAACAAGCAATAGCCCTTATGGCATATTCTAGAAGCTCAATTTTGGAAAAAGGTTCTAAAACTACCTATGTGTACACCTATGCCAATTCTGCGTTTGAATTGGGTCTGTTGCCGTTGTCAGCATATGTGGCTTGGAAAAGATGTGGGCTTTTTCGAAAGTGCTATTGGGCTTGGAAGTAAATAATATCTTCAGTGCAGTAGCTCACTATTTGATCAGCTCATCTCACTCATTTCCACAGAAGTGGCAACATGAGGTGTTAAATACAATGTTGGATGCAAGTATCACCCTACAGCTGTTACTAGACAATCCTATGCGAGCAAAGTTGAAATTATACCAATACAGCTGGATATGTAATCAGGAGAAATGTCTGTTGTATAAGGATTTTACTACCTCTTTGTTCGGATTTAAGAGACTGCCATATGTCAGATTTTTTGACAAAATGGCTATCACCATATATAAGAAATAAATACCTTCGATTCAGATTGAATTTATGGCATAACAATGATATCTTGGCCAGGAGGAGACAAATTCCAAAAGATTTGAATTTCTGCCGCTTCTGCAAAAATGTCATGCAGATAGAGACGCAGATAGAGACGCTTGAACATATTTTAGTCTCCTGCCCTGACTTAATTTCGCAAGGGAAATTATTCTTTGCAAAACAACTTTGCATATTTAGACCAACTGGAAATGACGAAATATGGCGGATTATCTTCTCCAACACAAAGCTAGCTATAAGGAAAGCAATAGTCCATTATCTTGATTATATACTTCCAGATAAGAACATAAATAGTAAGAAATAGATTGAGAGCTTTGAATAGTCAAGATGGTTGATATATGAAATGTCTAGAACCTAATTCTTTATGTAAATATGAAATCATGAAATTGTTAATGTTGTATGTAATATTTGTGAAAAAGTTTTTAAAACATTTTGTAAAATTTGAAAGGTTGATTTAACACACCCAACCAAATAAAAAATGTTTTAAAACAAAATACCATATGCTTTTATGCCCAATACATGTTTTACTCGCATTTAAAGCCTGCCATATAAAACATGAAAACGGCCAGAAAATAACATGGTATTTAGCCATTACTATGAAACAAAACAGCACACCATTGTTTGAATCCTGCCTTCTGTAGAATAGGCCTTAGTGTATGGTGTCTAATATGGGCATATGCTGGGCAAAATACAATAAAGTGCATTAGGTCTTCCTGAGGACAATGACAAATTAAACAACTTTCATCGCCCATTGGTATGAACTGAGACCAGTTGGCAGTTACCATGCTCAAGGGTGAGCAGTTAAGTCTAGCACGGGTAATTAGACACCGCGCAAGTTTATACTGACCCGGCAACACATATTTAGAAGTGTGGCTTGGGGGCACAAGTGCATGATTCAAATTGGAGGATTTCAACAATTCTTTATGTTCAGGTAAAGAGTGTGAACATTAATAACATAATTTGTCAAATGGTGGTAGTTCATTGAGTCTGAAGAGTTTGTGTTGGTAAAATAGAATGGTTCATTGATTTGATCTAAACATTGTTTCGCCTGCATTACACAAGGAATAGTCAACCAGACTCTGTTAATCATCAAAGATGTCATGATAGGATGTCTCAGACTACCATTGCCAGGGTAACACTGTTTCAAGAGACAATCAGCCACAAATCCCAACCCAAGCTCATGATGCACCACATCATTGGGAGCTGAACTAGGTGCTCCCAGCATGTTTACTAGAACATAATTGTCTACTGATTGGAATTTTGATGCATCTGTGAAACCCGAGAGCTCCCATGTTTGACGGTTACCTTCACCTTCTATACACCCTTACTAACATGTCAATTGGCTGTGCATTGAACATTCTTGAGAATAGGAGACAGGCACCTAATGCCTGTTCCATTTTCAGAACTTGTTTATCTAGTGGTGCATGCCCATTCAAGGCAAAAAAAAAAGGCAATAGACAGATAATCAAATTCAGGGGCAACTAGATGAGAATTATCATTGGATTGACATCTGGGTAATCTTAACCTTTTTTCCCCATGACAGCCCATGATGACAGATTTGTATGTGTTCATTTTAAGGTCAATGTTAGTCAAATAGGAGGTATACACCTCAATTAGACCTTTCATGGTGCATAGTGCACACGCAAAAAGGACCATTTCATCTGTATAAGTCAAGACAGGAAGGTACTATCCTGCTTAAAAAAAAGTATCATGAACAAAGTGCTCTGCCTTCATTGTTATATAGAATCACATGTACTCCTTACAAGACTCTCCAATCTCTGACTAGCACTGAAGGACACAGCAGGGGAAATCGGCTTCAAATAAGGCGTTTATGTCTCAACCACTCCCTTTACCTGGAGCTAGGACAGTGCAGCTGTGTACATAGCTGCTTTGAGGTTCTGTGCCCTCTGTGTTCTTATCCGGACCCTCCAGTTTAACATTAACCTCATTTAAAATGTTGTTATGTACTTTCAGTTCATGCCAGATGTTATCGTACAAGTTCACAAAAGAGTGGAGGCTCATGTTGAGGACAGACACGGTCGGATGAGTTAATCTTATTCTCTCGTCCACTTCTCTCAGCGCATGGTGCATCCTGGCTTCACCAGAAGCATCCATTCCCTCAGAGAGCGAGGACAGCCCATTTCGTTTGTATCCCCGTCCTTCTAAACCATGTTCATTTGGACAATTATCAATGAAAATAGCAAATTCAGTCAGAGAATCCAAGATAGATTTGTTGCACGTTTGTTGTATTATGGTTAGTGGGTTACATCCTGTCCTATAACTGTATGATTTACAAGTAGTGCATCTGCAAATTCAATTATACTTAGGTCATTTAATTCCTTAGAATCAAACATGTTGGTCTTATTAGTCATAATTGAATGGTCCACCACTACAGTTCCTTTGACTCGAGTAATTGATTTCATTTACGTGATAGATCCTATATTTTTTTGGAAAGAAAAACTCAGTTATTCTGCATCCAGCAATAGGAGATTGAATTGCATCATGATTTATGCTTGACTTCTTTGAGTGTAACCGCTTGCGGCCGTTAAAAGTCATTTTTCCCCACTCGCTTCTTTAATAAAGACAGGGTCATTTTGATTTAAAGGGTATAAGCTGTTCCTAACCAAATTGTGGGTTAAAGAAGCTACTATCATGTCTTCCTGATGCTTCACAGGTAAATTAACTTTCACGGACGTTCTGCAGTGTGACAGAAAAGACGCATTCCCAGGCATTGTGGGACTAGTAGTTCCGCATGTCCGTCAGTGACAGATTGACTTCTGAGACTCTTCCTCATATTTTAAAAAAGTTGGCTTGGCTTCGCTTGTATACAGATTGAAAACAATTTGGAAAGTAGATGATGGCCTAATAAGGGCGGTGTCCAATTTCCGGCCAACCCTACCAAAAGTAATGGCAAGGGTGAGGGTAACCTAGATCAAAGGGACAAGCCCCATGGTCTATAGGCCCCCATAGCGTGCAGAATCCTGGTCACGGTATCACATTTCCAATTAACATTATCGACCACTTTCACTTTAAAAAAAATAGTTCTCAAACTCACTGAAGCAAGCAGCGTAGATATTAAGGAATAAGGTTGAGAGAAATTGTCAAGTTACTCTGACCGCCGACCACCGTCTGCAGACTCTAATACTTAGGACTTCACTTTCGACTCGTTTCGCGGATCGAATCACAGAAATAGCGTTTTCCCACGCAGGTAGGAGGGGCTCCACTTAGCAGAAACTGAAAAAAGACCAGCAACAATCCAAGCCTGCAAGTGCTGAAGACCCTACACTTAGGACCACACTTTGGGCCTCATTAGGACCCTGGAGGTAACCATGCTGCTTTTTGTGGCATAGCTACCCCCATTCCGGTTACCGGGTTCCCTGAATGGGGAAATACCAGGCCATTCCAACCTTGGAGGGCCCGGTATTCCCCCATTCAAAGAACCCGGACCCGGTCCATCCCCATTCCCATTTGAGCCTACATAGGGCTCAATGGGAATGGGGAGCATGCTAACAACAAGCCCGTTAATGACGGGCCCATTGTTAGCATGCTGGACCGTTTGCGGGACCCGCTAAGGACGTCTGGTAAAACCAGGCGTCCTCAGCCGGTCCCACGAGCGGACCTCGTAATGAGGCGGTAGAGGGTTAACAGGGCCGGCAGCTCTACCGGCCCCGTTAACCCCCTACCGCCTTCCTCGTAATGGTTCTTTTGATTCAGTTCACACACTGTACGCTGTTCGGAAAAAAGACTCAATTATGGGTTAAAGAAATTTAGTTTTGCTAATACACAGGAAAATAATAGTGACAGTTATAAAAATGTACATCTGAAATGTATTTTCTATTTGCTTACTGTTTGCACCACCATTTGAAAACTATGCACCTCTTCTGACTGAAAGTGCATGGCATTTCAAACCTTTGTTTTAGATGTGCGTGTATATACTTACCCATTAAAACATGTGTTACTCTTTGCCATCCAAACATATGTGTCAGTGGCTTCTAGTTTTGTTTGTTTGCTGTTTTCTTGCCATTTAATAAAGATATTTGTAATGAACAACTGTCACGGCGATACTAATTATTGATGGTGCCGTTCAGCTTACTATTTCTGTATTGAAATCCCAAAGTCTATCAATAGATTTTGGATAAGAGGCCCATGTCCCTCAAGGTAGCAGCCAAATTCTCAAAGTTTAAGCGTGAGTTTTCAGGTGTACTATGTTTCATGTCGTATTTTTAATGCATGGCACAAAAAACTACTGTCTCTAAGTGGTTAAATAATAGGTAGTCATAGCCTTCACATTAATGCCCACTTCATCAACCAGTCAGGATTTAACACCTTCCAGAGAAGCAGGACACAAACAACAATGTTGTCTCAAATTACAACTGTCACAGAAACGCACATAAAAAGATCCCTTTGTGAATTATGGGTTAACACTGCCATCTAGTGGGACATTTTCAAAAACAAGCTTTTTAAGAATACATTTTATTCAGTGGCGTTGCTCTTGAAAATACGCATGCATTTTCAGTCCTAGGAAGTACTACAACCTGTTTAGAATGGAAATGTCTGTGTGCCAATTGCTTTGGATTTTGCAACGTGAAGTTGGCCATTAGCACGCGAACATTCAGTGGTAAAGCTAATTAAACTAAACATTGGTGAATATCAATCACCTCTTATCACTAAAAATACTTCTGCAAAACTGTATCTCTGGAGAGTGATTAACATGAGTTGAGAAATCGTGTGGGTGCTCTAACGATGAGGCCTGCCCTGAGTATGGGCAGTGTGATGTGGTGTGGGGCGGGGGGGTTTGGGTGACTGGGAATTACTCCAGAGGACGTGACCTGAGGGTATCCCTACAAAATATCCCCACAAAAAATATCGCCATACATATGGCCTTTTCTCTAGCCATAGGTGATGTTTTTGGGGAGGATATTTTGTGGGAGCGGGGGTTGCGTGGGTGTCCCCCGCACATTTTAAAATAATGCAGGGGTGTGCCCCGCAGGGTCTATGGGTCAATATCGCCGCAAAAATATGGCAATATTTTTGTATCACAATATTTTTGTGGGGATATTAACAGATGGAACTGCACTGGGGAGGTGGCTGCAATTCTATCATTCGTTTTGCTGTGCCTGCCTCTCCTTTTGATTTGAATTCACAGGTGCTGATACCTATGGAAAGCCCTTTTACCCAAAAGAGTAAGGTCTCAGCTGCCTGGTGAAAGGGATGCCTGTGGGATTGGTGCTTTCGTTTTAAGAAACAAATGTAGAGGATGGGTGCACCAAGTTATGATAGCAGCGTGCTCCCCTCTTCTTTTGGTTCTTCATCAGAACCACCGAAGCCCGCAGGCACCACTTTTACCACACGTCACAGGCCAGGGTTGCCTGTGAAATATCAGAACCTTAAGCAAACACAACTCACCACCTTCCTACATGAACTGACGCTTGATAACTCAAGAATGGGAACCATTAACAAATGTAGTAAAGCCAGATGCTAGGTTAAGACTTTGGGCCTCATTACGACCCTGGCGGTAGCCGTGTCGGTAAAAACGGCACGGCTGCTGCCGGAATTGTGTTTTTTCCGGCACCCTTGGTTTGGGGAATAACCGGGGCATTACAACCCCGGCAGTCCTGGGAGCCAGGTGACGGAAAAGGTAACTCCCATTCGAGTCCCATAGGACTCAATGGGAACGGGGACGATGCTAGGAACGGCACCATTCATTATGGCGCCGGTGCTACCGTCAAAGTTTGCGACGAGAGTGCCGTTCCGCCCGCCAGGTCAGACCTGGTGGATGGGAGGGACTTCGGTCCGCAAACTTCTACTCTGCCGGTCTGGTAACAACGGTGTCGGTAAGCCTACCAGCACCGTTGTTACCAGACCGACAGGGTTGTAATGACCCCCTTTGTCTTTTACCTTGCATTTCAGAATAGGGGTGATAAACTCTTGCAGTGCGAGAAGTTGGCACCATTCTTGTGACCAGCGGTTTCTTGCAAAATTATCTTACACAGAGCATTTTAAAATAATGCTTCATGTTTCCTTTCCCATTTCCCGCCCAAGCCTATTTGGTTTTCCTGGTGTAAAGACTCCAATTGACGCTACTACACAATCAACATTTAGAAAAGTGCTGACTGCAGCAAGTTATCATGGGCAGCCTAGACAAGCAATCATCCTATGTTACGCGGGAAACAAAACATCCTGTAGATTGGCAGCAAGTCTGACTAGGCAGGGAGTGCACATCTGCACCACCCCAATCCCCTCGGCCCCTGACCTAACATGCGGACCATTGGTTTGTGATGCATGTACATTGTGAATCACCTGTCACAGATATAGGATATGAAGTAAGATGTAGCTCATTCACAGGAGAGCATTTCTTTTTCAGTCACTGAGTAGTGCCTCTCTGAGTGTGATAGACATGTATGTATGGAAAATGCTATGCCATAAGCACTGGAGTCCTTAGCTCTCAAAATGGGGAGTTCTGGATCAAACAGTTTCACATTGGGAGGGAGCGTCAATGATGCCTTGCTTAATCTTGAAGTCCCATTGAGCCTCCTCTGCCCAGGGAAATGTTCCCCCTTCTGATGCAATCTCTTCAGAGACTCTTTTGTATTATACAAATTTGAGACAATCTTGTATTATTATAATTGGATTTTAGAACACGCTTAATATCAACAAGGGATCGGGATTCGAACCTGCGTTGTGCTGCGTTGTCTTGCTTCCAATGCAAACACTTTGCTCCTGAGCTATCCTTGCTCCCTTGGCAAAGTAATCAGAAAGTTCCATGAACTATTTAAGTAGTTCTTTACTCTCCAGATGGGGTGCCTTGGTGATGACTAGAAGGAGGTCAGTTTTAGGATAGATTCCTTCTTCTGAGACACTCTATGCTTATTATTCCACTTTGTCTTTGAAGAACAAGCATGTCTCTGAGCAGGCTTTGAAGATCTACTTTTAGTGTACACCTGCTGGTCCCTTTGTGTTGCATTATAATTAAGGGACTTACACACTCAGTAGCTTCAAAAGGTTCTTTGGTATCTTCTTTATCCCCCAGGAGTGTCTTTAAAGCAATGTTCGCTGTTTCAGAAACCAGACGTACTTAGGGCCAGATTCATCACATTTTTTGCGCGCTGAATATGGGCTTTGCGTGCTATTCAGTGTGCAAATCCACCTTCGTCGATTCATGTAATCGAGTTTGCTGGGCTTTTTGGGACACTGCAGCGACTTCACACTGGTCTGGCACGTCTCTGTGTGCAGTCGATCGCGATGTGCAAGAGTTCACGCAGAGTGTGGGTCGGGCCTGCCCAGAGATTTAAATAAGGGGAAGAACATGCATATTCCCCATTCTCTACACAGAATGAGGAAGAACAAGGTGTAATGTTGACATGACGAGGGACAGCCTGTGCGACGAAATCACACACCCAGCACCACGCAAAACCAAGCATATTCATGGATCTGACCATGCAACAACACTCGGGTAAATCAGAACACAAAGATCCTGATGAACGCAGGCACCAGGCCACAATCTCATAGGAATCCCAGCACAATGGTATGGTCTAATTGGGAATTAGGGGTGTGTGTAAGCAGTTGGGGTGCCGATCGCAGGAAGGGGTGTGCATATGCAGAGTAGCGGGCTGCAGCCACAGTTTGCCGGGGTTTGCACAGATATTTACTGGAGACTGACTACAGTTATGAAAAATGGTACGCATATTCACAGGGTGCTGGAAATAGTTACGGGGGACACCATGCAGTCTCGCCGGGGTGCTGCCTTGATTGGAGGGGTTTGCATGCAGTATTACTTCACGTACGAGGAGGGCGCAAAGGTTGTTATACCTGGTTGGACTTCCTATGTGTGCGGGTTATACTTGTGCATAGGGTTACTTTGCGGTCGAAATCCCATAGATACACAGAGTGTGCATTTTTGGCACGGGGGACTTTGCAGGATTTATGCATGTATTCTATGAATCTGGCCCTTAATATTTTACGGGTAGGGCCTAATTCTGCAATTGCATTTTATGAGAGTAACCCCTATCTGATAATTAAGTTTGTCCAAAGCGAACTTGTGAAGGCCATGACTTCCTCGTCTGTACACGGGTCCAGTTTTATGCAAAGATTCACCTCATCATTAAATCCATATGCCTGTCCTCAATAGCACATTTCTTAGCATCTTAACAAGTAGACATTGGCCCTACAATTCGTCCCTGGGAATATGTGTGTTATCTTGATGGCAACAGGGCCCCTAGCTAGCATTATGGGGTAATGTGACCCAGTATTTGCAAGTACCTTTATTGATTTACCCTCTAGTCAAATAGTGAAGAGGGGCTTTTCTTTCATACCCTGATGCAGGGAGTGTACCTCCCATATTAGGCCTGTCTCTTTCACTGGAAGTGTTGCTGTACTGGGATGGATCCTCGACTATCTGTTTCGAAGATCCAGTTCTCCATCCTTTAGGAATGTGTCCCATTCAGATGATGGTTTGTCTGTTGTGGGGTACCTGTCATCGTTTGCCAGATGTGGCTGGCTGTTGCCTCTGAAGGATTCTTATTGTCATTCACCATGAAGTGGATAATGTTTGGACCATCCCTATCATTGGATTGAGTCTCCTTTCTCTGTTGCAGTTTCTTGTACACATAGATTACTGTCATTATGGGTGTTTTTTACCTGCATCCCTTTGTCGTACTATCTTCTTTTCCACGGTCCTCGATCTAGTCATTGCCTATTCAAGACTGGGGTCTTTGTCTTGAAGCATTTCCCCCAAAATCTTGGTATTAGTGCTGTGCATCATGACCATGCCTCTGATGATCACCTCTGTGGTTTCTTGCATGGTGTAGAATGTAGAATGGTGTGCTTTCTCTCCTGTACTCAATACAGTGAATTCGTTTTTGTATAATTGTTTATATAATGGATTTCTTTGTTGATATTATCATTTGCATTCACTACATGATATGCCCAAATATGATATTGATTGGCGATATGTATTAATTAGAAACAATGACCTCAATAAGTGTCAGACCTCAGGTGTCTGAGAGATCATGACTCATTCCAATGCAATTTGTATAATCCTGGCTTTCAGAATTTGCTGAATGTTTGGTTAATCTCCAAGATAAAATTGCATTTCTTTAAATGTCCATGGGATGGATCATACATGTTTTTGCTGCTCACCGTTCCTGAGCTGTAATTATGAGCAGAAACATTGGCCTGCTCAACTGCAGGTGATTGGAACCCATGCATTGAAGAAGCGCACAGTGGGGCAGTTTCTTTGAATGTTCATCTGAAGAGGTTTGTCTGTCTTTTGGCCGACTTAACAGGATTTGTAATTAATATTGTGTGCAGTTTTCACACAAGGTTTTGGTGATAAATGTATATGATACCGCAGATTGAAGATTTGTATTCCTCTATATTTTGAATGGATGTACCATAGTTTGATATCATTATCTTGTGAGCATAATAGGTTAGAGGTGAGTGTACAGCCATTATATGTGTTTGTTATTGTATTATTGGTATTTTGTAGGCTTTCATATAGGGGTTCCAAAGGATCATGGTATCCTACTATAGAAATGTGTGTCCTGAATGACACAAAGCAGATTTGGGAAGGGCATATCGCATGCTGTCAAAATATGCCATTGCCTGGTTGCTAATGTATAACCAGGGGAGAGGAACAGCTAAACTGAGAAAACTCTCTTCTCTAACTTTCCACCGTCAGTTGCAGACATTTCCAGAAGGGTTTGTGACTTTCTGAACACGTTATAAAGATTGTTTTAATGTGTTGTGTTAATTCAGTATCTTATAAATGTGTTGCTTTATCTGGATGTCACATTTGATGATATGCAAAGGAATTGTGAAAATTAAGTGAATTGGTCATTTATGTGTTATATTAATCAGGTCTGTTTGATGAATTGATGACCACCAGGTTGCATTATCTTGTATTGTTCCACTCTTTCCAACTCTAATTTATTTTTCTGTCATGTTACCTGTTGAATGTTTTTGTAGTGCATATATATAATAATGCATCTTTATGTAGTGTATGTGGCATTAACATTAAAAAAATGCTCGAATTAGAATACATATTTCAGTATTTTGCTTAGCAGGCGGTGTGGGTAACATCCCAAAATGATATGCTAGATACAGAAGAAACATGTATGTCTATTTAACATGTACCCAATAATAGCCTGCAGCTCCTTCCCCTTTTTTGTTTCTGTAAAGGCAGTCCATCCGAGGCAGCATGAGTAATATTGTTATGAAATGTGTGCAGCACATGCACGTCTCAAAATAGAGGTTGGCTTTAGTCTTGAGGATAAGTGATTTGCTTTAGATTTCACTGAAAGTAATATGCACTGTGTTTGCTACAATGTTGTTATTAAAGAACTTCGAGATTTGTGGCATATTCACAAATGTCCGGCTGTTTACAGGTGGGGCTCGGGGTTTGGGGGGGTGTATCGTTTTTATCACCTATGTTGAGTTCATCTTTATTTACACTATTCTCTGGATGTGTTGGGAATAAAGTAACAAAGCAACAATGAGATTAAAGTGCAAACACAATAGGATTGTATTGTATGGCACTTCAACGTGACTAATATTTAAATGTTAAGCATGTAGTAATTCACCTTAAAATGAAAAAAGTTAATAAGAAAATAAATACATGGATATGTGTGTTACAGGAGTGGCTGAATGTATGAGCTGTGACACAACACAGCTCACATTATCATGTTTAGAGAGGAATGGGTCATGCTGTGTACATAGGTACAACAAATGATATATGAGAAGTTGATATGCGCAAATCTATCCTAGATGTTTCATCCCATAATTGGCATGGTCAGTGCCTCATGGGATTCTTGATGGTCTTGTCTGGGATTTGACTTGACTGTTGTAACCCATTAGAATAACTACTGATCCAGGATGAAGATCACAGGGATTAGCTCCTTGATTCCAAGGATGACAATGTTATAATTGTGAAACAAGCGAAATGATGCATTAAAGGTTATGAAGTAAAATCATCTGCAGGCAATGCTTCAATTGTCTACGTCTTCAATCACGTAAAGGAAAATAAAATGTATGAATGTCAGTTTTGGTTACATCTCAAGATGGACAGTGAATCCCAAAAAGGTAGGTCCCATCCCTAATGCATTGGAACATCAAATATTCGGTGTAGTTTAGGACCCTATGCAAAGTGAGCTTAGTACCAATATCCAGGTATGTTGGTGGAACTTGGGGCAGCTCTGAAACATTAAAAAAGTTAAAATATGATATGATTCATCAATACCCATTGGCAATTGCTTTAAACAACCAGACATTCCATCACTTTGTTTGCCCCAGTAAGCCATTATAAAAGTGAAAAAGCCATAAACATGCAAGCCTTAATCCCACGCCTGAAGGGTGGTTTACCAAACTGCTTGCTCATTTCCTTTTTGCATGGGAAGAAAAGTAACACAAGACATGTTTCCTAATTATCATTCAGTAATGCCTCAACATGAGAACCAGTATTGTTCTGTAGAGGAGGTCCCAAATATAGCTTGCACTGCAGCCACCCATGTTGAAGTACCAGGAATGTTCACACTAAGATATATGACATATGGTGAGCAAATAAACCAGCAGAGAGCCGCATTAGGGCTCTGCCCAGTGCCCATCAGAAGAACAATACCTATTGAAGTGCCAATAACCAGACAACCATGGACAGTAAGGTATCCATTGAGACAACCCTACCAACAATTGACACGAAATAAAGATTGCTTAAACACTGTCCCAAAAGAAACACAAAAGGCCTTAATTGAAGACGAATGGTGACGACACAAGGGCCTGGACAAACTCACAGATGGAGGAAATGACAACCAAAAGATGACACACAAAGATGAAATGTCATGAATAAGGATATCATGAACTTGGAAGGAGAGACAATGTTGAAATATAAATAACCTTAAACTGTAAACCAGGATGAAAATATTCAACCAGCTGACGCCTGTACATATGCTTGTAACCGCAAGAAGCTAAGAAAACAAGGTGGCTTGCTATGCTTACTAGAAGAATAGAGCGGCAAATGCCAACTATATATCTACCTCAACGAAGCACACTATATAAGTGTGAATCCACTTTATACAAAAGCAGAATTAACCCAGGTTACTAAGGGTCAAACAGGACAGGATTCGTATTCCAGCTAAAACAAGAAGAGACTGTGTAATCGAAACTCAGCAAAGAGCAGTCCATGCCTGGGAAGTCGAGGTCAATCCAAGAAAGGGAGGCAGACAGCAGCTTCAGAGAATCGAAACTTAAGAGCAGAGCAGCCTGTCCCTTGAAGGTCGAGATAAGGAGGCCGAGGCAGGTGGCAGGCCAAAATAAGAATTAAATGCACAAATAGAAGGATAACGAAGCAGATTCACAGTGTGCTAATACGTGATCAGCCAAGCTCGAGGAGGCACCAACGTCTCATGTCACCGAAAACAGAAGATACCATAACTTTTCCTGACAAGAAGCTACAGTTTTGTGGCCGACCACAGCCAACTAATTGACACACAGCACTAAAATGCTGATTGATAGAAGGGAGGCTGGGTGAAACTTGGGGCATCCTGCATCTTGGTGACCATTCTGCATGCTGCTAATTAAAGTGGAGATTTATGCTTGGGGTTGTAGCCAGCCCAATCACAATGGGCCAAATAATCTAGGGTTCTATAGATAGTAGAACCAATGGGACGTTGTGCTTTTAGTGACGTCAACATGAGTAATGTTAGAGGAAAGGGCATAGATGCCCACCTGATAAGGGTTATCCAATCCTCACACTCCGTTACCATATACAGATATAGCATCTATACTTAAGTTACCTTTTCCAACCAATAGAATTGCATGACAAATTTATGAGTGTTACACGTCAATGATGATGAATTTTGGGTATAACTGTTACTGTTTGAATTAAGTTGTTGGGAGTTGAAGCGAGACAGGTGATCGCAGCACTGTTGATTCCCATGTTTCCCCGTTTTTTGTACTTGTCATTAAACAGACTCCCCTTTGCCAAACCATTTAGTTGTCCTTATTGATTGGTGTTGGAGTAAGAAATCCTGCACCCCTTCCACCTCAAGGTGCAGCTATCTCGTCTTAAAAGTATGACAGAGCAAGCTCTGACTCTATGGGCCGGTCAGGGGTCACTCGCACTCGAGTACACTTGGTAGCAGAGGATGGTTGGAGACCATCGATTATTGATCATTGATTAAAATAAGACACCTATTCACCATCGACACAAAGTTACTCTAGGTCTTCGGCAATATCATGAGCCCTTCGACATTCGGCTGAGTAGACTGTGAAGCTCCCCGTGGCCAATGGTAGTACAACTAACCTAAGACGGCAGTCAGGGACTGAAGGGACCCGTTTTACAAACACATCCCTTCCCATTCCTACGGGCAGCTGATCGGATGAAAATCTGAAGGAGGCGGTAACGGAGGCGGTGATCCCGAGGGTCCAGAGATGAACGATGCGAACGGTAAGTGAAACAAAAAATTGAGTGCTTTGGCAAACAACATACACCATAGAACAAGTAAAGGGAAAAGGTAATGGAGGGAGGAGGAAAAAACAACATAGTCTGAAATAGAGAAGACTGTATATATGTATAAAAGGATAATGACTCGAGAATAATTGAATAAATAGAGATTACTGGGGTGGACACCCGAGAAGAGAGAGATTACCATGGTGGATACCTGAGAAGTGAGAGGATACGCCTTATTCCTGCGCTTTAATGTAGCGGTCAGAAGAAACGTGAACCCAGAGTCCCACATAATGGGGAACAATTAGACTACCACCACGTTTAAAGACATTGTGAAAGGAGTTTGTTTAGACTCCATGTAGGGGTAATGATTAGAGGCAGAGATATTTGTGTCCAGCTGGTGTCTGTCTAGCCTGTTAAGTGTCTGTCCTATATGTTTTGTGTGACATCATCTGTGAAATTTTTATAAAGAAAACTGGTTCAAAATTCTGCGCGATTCGATAGCTGAGACAGAATTGCACATGAATTAATGTTTTTGAGCAAATTGATGATGTAAGAGATTTTTGGTGGAAACTTTGGATTGGAGCTTGTGGTGTTTGGTGCTTGCTCATATTGTTACAAGGTGTTTTATTCACACGAAAGTATTGACAAGTGTTGTATAAGAGGAAAGAGAACAGATTTAAACATGGAAGACATAACTCCATTAGCACACTTATGCAAACAGTTGCCGAAACACGCACCCAAGCTAAAGAACTATAGCACCGAGTGGGTTAAAGGTACTGCCCACAAGATGTTTATGCCATGGCCACAAAATGGGTCTTTATCCAAAGTCACCTTACAACACATGACAACATATTTGCATGCCACATATACAGGCAAGAAGCTAGAGAAACACCTTGCTGTTCTAGAGCTCTGGAAGATGTTTGAACAGACAAAGGAGGAAAAGCCGCCAGTGGATTGGATACTAAATGTATGCACAGAGGTGGGTGAGACGCCTACCGTGCCACCTGGCCCGCCTGAAACAGAAACCGAAGAAAGTAAGACTGAGGGACTCTACCCATTAAGAGAGCTTAAAGCAGCCATAGAGTACAGCAACCCTGCATATGAGTCACCTACATACAGAAGTGACAAAAATCAAGGGAAGGATAAGGACAAGAATCTTACCTCTGCAGTCCTGAGGGACAAAGGGAGGCGCGATGATGAAAGAAAGGATCAAGCACAGACAAGTGCATCTCTCGACAAGGAGAGAGAGGGAAAGAAATGGAAAGGAAGTAACGACAGCACTGATGAGATAGCATTCTCAAAAGACAAATGGATGGGATGTCAAATCTTATTGAAACTCGATGGGAAAGGAAGAATTGATGACGTGAGACCTAACGAGAGATTAGACGAGGCACAGAGAAAGGAGAAAGAGAAGGAGCTAAGGGACGAAAGGATAAGAAGGAAAGATAGACTAAGGCGAGAACAGCTGTATCGCGAAGAGCAAGAAAAACAGCTCGATCACAAACCGAGAGCAGCCTATGATCAAGACAGACAGAAACAGCAAAGGTTAGAAGAAGAGCAAGGGTACGTGAAAAAAGGATAAGGAGACGAAGAGATGAGGAAATTCGAAGGGCAGATGAACGTAGAAATGAAAAGAGAAGGGAAGAAGATAGGGTCAGAGAAGAGGCGACAAAGCACAAAAAATGTGATGATGATATTGAAGGTAAGCGTAGACAGAGGGCACGCAATCTCGAATATTTGGCGAGGGAAATTAAAAAACCCGATCCAGTTGTAGACTTGGAAGACTTATTTCCTGCGTACGGTTCAGTACCAGGCACATCTAGGGCAAATATTGATGATGACTTTGACACCATAAGCATCGTGGAAATGATCGATAAAATATATGATGAAATGGGACTAGAACAAATACCCGATGGAGAGGGGGAGGACGAGCACCTGGAAAGCACTCAGCTTTAGGACACTGAGGATGTCACCCGAGGTTGTGGGAGTAAGAAACTGTCCCTGGATAGATTAGAAATCAGTAGAAACGATGATGACACACAAAGTTGCGTGAATTGGGAACAAACAATATCTGACTCCAAAGGGGAGGAGTGCGAGGCAAACGAAGAAGGGAGACGGCACAAAAGACGACTCCCAAGGGAAAGAGGGGTATGATGGTCAGACACTAGCGAGTCCGCAACGAGGGCATCAGAGTCAGCTGCACAGTCTGACTGGCATGAAGGAATACCTCATGGTCAGAGGGGGCTCTCGTCACCGCTCTATGTAGACAGAGTAAGGACATTGCCCGGTAGATGGCAATGCGGGAATATCACCCCTGCAATAGATAGGAGAACAATGAGAGAAGAGAAAGAGGGCTGCGCACTCCAGTTTCCGCTACTAGAAAAGCGCGGAGCAAGAACACAATATATTCCATGGCCACACATGGATCGAGAAAACTTGAAAAACAAGCTTCCAATGCTGACATCGGGGGCCAAAAAATGGATACACGAGTTCGAAAAATGACAGGAGCAAACACGCTAGTTATAGGGGACATTAAAGGTCTCCTTATCAGCATACTTGGTGAGAGAGCAGACGATGTGTGGACACGGGCAGGGTACCCTGGTGTAACCACAATTAACACTTCGCATGACCAAGCACCATTTAACAATTGCAGAGCAGCAGTATGGAAAGCGCTACGAGTGCTTTACCCAGACACTTCCGATATGGGAGCTATAATGACTCGAAAAATGAAGGAGTCGGAAGATCCGTTAATTTATATCCAGAATTTCCAAGACGCGTGGGTTCTCAATATGCATGAATCTTGGACAAAATCAATACCTGTGTTTTACCATACATTGTGCCAAGGATTGCCAGGACCAGTGCAGACACAGCTCAAGAAATTGGTAGGAGTTGAGGCTAAGCCTTGGGCTGAAATACAGTTGACTATCACACATTACTCTAGACTGTTGCAAGAAAAGAATCGAAAGAAGGTGGCGACTCGAAAGGGTGAGGACGCGAAGCTGGTGCAAAAGAAATTATCAAAGTATGCTCTTAAAGGAGCCATGCTAAATAACACAACTGAACAAAACATGCAACAGGTGGCTAACCCACTACAGAATAATCAGGGTAACGTAGGGTTTTACCCAAGGGGAAGAGGATTTAGAGGAAGAAGATGGCAGAGCAATCAGGGAGGTTTCCAAAGTAATCAAGGAGGCTTTTCAAAATGTACAAAATGGTAATCTGTATATGTCAATTGGGCAAATGATCCGACTACTGCCAGTATGTTGGCTGTGTGGAATGGCAGGGCATTTGGCACGCATGTGCAGAAGTCAAGGCGCGTGGCAGAGAAGCCAAGGAATGGGAGCAGGCCCAGCAAATCCACCCGCAGTTTCAAAGCAGGACGTTGCACAGAATCACACGGTGCAGCAGCAAGCGCCATGAGTGCAACAAGGAGCGCAACAAGGGGTGCAACCACAACACATGGGGAATTTTCCACAAGGACAATCCTAACATGCACCACCGCAGCCATCACTGACCCAGAACCCTGGAAGGGAAAGAAACACTGGGAATGGGGAAAATTCACAAGTACACAGTGGGCCAAATCTATGTATAAACTAGGACAGCTCACTGGGAACCTTGATGTGCTCTATCCTATCAGTGATACCAGACCCTCATAGGGAACCTAGGGTGTCTGTCATTATAGGGGGTAAAGAATATTCCTTCCTAGTGGACACGGGGGCAACATGCTCGTGCATAAGTTTTCCTTGTCCGGCAAGGCCATGAATACTCAGAGTTTTACAGGAGCTCACACTCGAGTTCCCTTTACAGACGCTCTCCCAGTCTCCAGAGAAGAGTACGAAATGAATGTACCTTTATTGTATTCACAGCTGACCCCAGTAAACATTTTGGGTCGACACTTAATGACAAAATTGAACATGACAATTTCGTTCACGGAGGAGGGCATAGTATGCTCCACTCCAGTAATGCACTATACAAATGTATGCAAAATGATTAGAGCATACTCAGGGCACATAGCCATGAAGCCATGCCATTGGAGCCAGAAATTTTCACATATGGCATGCATGTGCTTATGGCAGAATTGCCGGGGTTTGCAGTCAGAACCATGAGAACCCCTGATGTGTTTTTATTCAGACCAAGAATACCTATGCATGAGGAGGAGGGGCAAGTATTTCCCTTAATGATACATACAGCAGCACTGCGAGGGAAAGTAGCATTAGTTGATGGATACAATGATGAAGGCAGACAATGGTGCGCGATTATCGCCATTGAATAAGGATTCCGAGTGACTGACGTCACCGATGACGATCTGTTTGAAGAACAATCAGACACGGAAGAGACAAGGGTGGAAGTGAGTTTCATATTTCGGTAAAAATGATCAAAAGAGAAGTTCCCCAGAGAATGATGTTGGCGCTGAAGCGTCCAGAATATTTTGATGAGGATATAGCTAAAGTGCCTGTCTCAATATGCACAACAGGACCCTATGACGTAGGCCTCTTGAAGAGGGTGGGAGAAGTGAAAATTAAACTAAAGCCAGGAGCAATTTTTCAGAGAGTCCGACAATATCCCATGTCCAGAGAGGCAGACGAAGGGATTTTTATGACAATCTCTGCGATGATGGACCAGGGCATCTTAGTGACATCAGAGTCACCATGTAATACAGCGGTTTATCCGCACAAGAAAACAAAAGGGGGGGTTTGGCGTTGAATCCAGGATTTACGAGCAATAAATGGTGTTAAGCGGAAACCTGTGCAGTTCCCTCTGGGACCACTGCAAAAGATTTAGGCCTACAGGTGTTTGGCAGTAAACCCACTTGGTAGCAGTCTGTACCACACAGATCCACTTGGTAGCTGTGGCTGAGCAGTCAGACTTCCCTCAAGTAGAGTTAGGCAGTATGTGGAGTATACAAAATAGGGCAATTTACACAGTAGAATAAGCAGACACGGAACAGAGCTTGGGTGTAAAGATATATAGTTATTTATTTATAAAAACACACTGGCACTAATACGGCAAACAACTTAAATTACAATTACTAGGAGTATCTCAATGCTCTAACAATATGTCGACAAGTCTAGGTTCATCGGCACCACTTATTTGCAGACGGAGGTGAATGCTTTAACCTAGATGGCACTCTAGTATTTGTTAGAACGGGAGAGAAAAAAAAGGCAGGGTATGAAACCAACTCGGTACCAACACTTTTACGAAACAATGCAAGGCAAGTAAGGCAGGATCTACCATAGATCACAAAGTTCAGAGGCCAGGCCCACTCGGAGAGAGGCAAGGCGCTATGTCCCAAAAGTATCACAGTGGAAATGCAATTCGAGTTTTTGTTGCAAATTGTCAAAGAAAGATTGGACCAGTTCAGAACAGAAAGTTAAGAAGGCTTGGAGGCGACCCAATGGAGAGGCAAGGATTAAGACACCTCACGCTAACCGTCACAAGGGAAGCCAGGCGGACACGGTACCTTGTATGTGGAGAGACAGCTCCGGCGGGGGCAGTTGTTCCTGGTGGTGGATGCAGGTCGGGGCTTTGCCAAGAGATGAGATGATCTCGTTGTCGAAGGAAAGTTTAAGATCGTTGCACCACCAGGGAAGAGACAAGCCGCGGAGTGCTCCATCACAAGGCACCACATTTTATTTGCGGTACAGTGGTTAGTGGCTCTCCGGTTGCCGGGGTGCTCAGCACAGGCAATTCAACCACTACGTCCTGGAACGAAGAAAAAGCAATGGGGACTGGTTGCGCCCACCAGTCAGGGGAAGAAGACTCTCCGGTGGGGAGATCTCCTCTGTCTTTGGGAAGTGGTGAGTCGGTTCAGCAGGGCTCCACCGGAGGTGTCGTTGTTGCAGGTCGGCTCAGCTTTACCCTCGTCGGATTCTTAGGTCCTGTGGCGACTTCTGAAGATCCAGTCCCAAAAGCCCTGCTTTTATGCAGGAAACCCCCGTTCATTCAGCCTAGCTGTCAATAAAAACACGCTAAGTGGTGAGCTGGGTGGCTCACCACTTGGGGCAATCACACCAGAGTGCGACTTGAGTTGGCAAGGCAACTCAGTCCAGGGTGCCTAAACCCCCTCCTTCACCCCCTGTGGTACCCAGACAGAATGGCACCACTTTGGAGGGCTTCTGTGTAGAAGCCTGCCAAAAGTGGAACAAAGGGCTCAACCTTTGGTTCGGAGTTACAGAAACGAACACAGACGCCATTTTAAAAACCGAGTTCTGGCAGAAAATACCAACCGATAGATTTATTTAAGACAAATAAACCGGCGTATGTTAGAGACTAACATGAAAAAGTATTAGCCTCCAACAATGGGAAGAATCCCATAGAATTATATTTGGGGTTGAATATAATAAGTAGTTTCCACTGCCACCAGCCAAAACTCGATGAGGGGGGATAGGACAGTGCCCCCTCGAATAACAGACCCAGGGGCAATTGAATTACCCCTACTAGTACGTCCACAATAGGATGGTTTGAACTAGTTCTGTTAGTAAATTTAGGTCTAGTAAAGCCAATGGTGACTTTACATGCCCTGGGAGACAGTAGTCAGTCCCAGGGTATGGAGTCTATGGTGGGGATCCTCTAGGAAGCCCCAGTGTTACGGCACAGAGGGTGCGGTGTAACACACATAGTAAAACATATGAGACCCTATGGAGTAAAAGACCCCATGGCCCATAGAACACATAGATATTCAAAGGAATTAACCACAGTCATGTCCAAGAGTGGGAGAAAAAGAGTCTCACTCTTGGCAGGATGGACAAAAACAAACTCCAGAAATCCAGCAAAGCTGCTGGGGGACTCACTAGGTTAGGAAATTCAGCCTAAACAGAGAATTCTCCCTAACACCTGCACCCCCCAGAATAAGGGACAGGAGGATTTAATCCACTCCTGGATGAATCTCATACCTCTAGTCGATGACATACATCCTAGAGAGACCATCAGCATTTTGGTGGTGACACCCTGACCTGTGCTCAATGGTAAAATCAAACCCTTGCAGGCAGATCGACCATATCAGTAGTTTTGGGTTTTCCCCTTTCCTTTGCATTAACCATCTCAAGGGTTGGTGGTCAGTCTGAATGACAAAAGTAGAACCATACAAGTATGGCCTAAACTTCTTCAGAGCCCACACGATAGCAAAGCATTCTCTTTCGATTGTTGCCCACCTTATTTCAGGATCCTTCAGCTTGCGGCTGATGAAGCAAACAGGGTGCTCCCTACCTTTCCCATCCAGTTGACTGAGTACGGCATCTATTCCTACATTAGAAGCATCTGTCTGCACAATGAAAGTTTGGTGGTAATCAGGAGCTCTGAGTACTGGGGCTTGGCAAAGAGCCTTTTTCAGGTTTTCAAAAGCCTGATTGCACTCCTCGTTCCATCTAATCTTTTTAGGAAATTTGGGTGAGGAGATGACATTCAGAGGAGAAGCTATGGTCCCATAGTTCTCAATGAAATTCCTGTAATACCCAGTGAGACCTAAGAAGGCTCCCACCTGGGTCTGAGTAGTAGGTGTTGTCCAATTTTGGACAGCTTCAATCGTACTGAGCAAAGGCCTTATTTCTCCACCTCCTACCTCATGTCCAAGATCGACTACCTTGCTCTGTCCAATTTGGCATTTACTCGCCTTTATGGTCAGATTGGCTCGTCCAAGAGCCTGCAAAACATCTCTTAGGTGGGTTACATGTTCTTCCCAGGAATTGCTGAACACTGCTATGTCATCCAAGTATGCCATGCAGAAGTCCTCCATCCCATTCAGAACCTGGTTTACCATCCGTTGAAATGTAGCAGGTGCACTGCGGTTACCAGTCAAATGGTCGAAAACATTTGGTCGACAGACAATTTGGTCGACACCATTTGGTCGAATGCCAAATGGTCGAATTTTTTTTTTTTTTTTTTACCCATTTTTTGGTTTTTTTTGGGGGGGTCCCCCCCCCCCAACCCCCTTTTTTTATTTTTTATTTTTTTTCCCCACACGAAAACCCACAAAACACATATATATAAAAAAAAAAAAAAATTCGACCATTTGGCATTCGACCAAATGGTGTTGACCAAATTGCAGTCGACCAAATTGCAGTCGACCAGTTGACTGGACACCACATTTTTCAATCCGAAAGGCATTACCTTAAACTGGCATAAGCCAACGGGGGTAGAAAATGCAGTGTTCTCCTTGGCATGGTCTGTCAGGGCTATTTGCCAATAGCCTGACGTCAAGTCAAATGTGCTGAGGAACTTGGCTGAACCAAGTTTATCCACCAACTCATCTGTTCTTGGCAAAGGGTGGGCATCAGTCTTGGTCACTGCATTAAGAGCTCTATGATCCACGCAGAATCTAAATTCTTTAGATCCGGCCTTTGGTACTAACACAACTGGGCTAGACCATGGACTAGTAGAGGGCTCTATTACCCCGAGATCAAGCATCTTGCTGACCTCACCTTTGATGTGGGTTCGTACGTTTTCTGACATTCGATATCCTCTGCTTTTGACTGGCAGACATTCACCAGTGAGTATGTCATACTGGCCCCAAGGGGTCAAGCCTGGTGAAAGTGAGAACAGAGAGGCTGTCATGATCTCTGCTTCCAAAAGATCAGGACTTGCCCGACTCCCTTGGAAGCAGACCCATAACCCCGGTTCCGAGTGCCAGCCAGTCCCAATTGGGACCTTTTGGACCCTGTCCTGGCACCAGTGGCACCAGGCTCATAAAGATGCCCAGTCCCAGCGCTGGAAGCGCCGGGCTCATAATGCTTGGGTGGACTTACCTGCAGCAGACCATGCTGCTTACTTACCTGCCAGTTGAACCCCTGATCCTCTTCTGTTTGGGACTACTTTTCCTGTTGGGTGGGGCAGGAGCCACTCCCTAGGTTCAGAACACTGGAACTCTTCTGGAAAGCAGGAACTCTTTTCTTACCTAGGCGTGGCTGTGGAAGGAGACACCTAAGCACTACAGGAGACTATTTAAACCACACCCGATGGATGGATCTTGCTTTGCGTTATTCTGCATTCTCTGCAGCAGAACGCTCATCGTGTCTTCTGCTTCTGATCCTGGGCCTAAGGGAACAAAGGCTTACCATCCTGGAATCCAGTCTTCAGCAGCACCTGTAAAGACAAAGAAAGAACAGGTTAGCACTACGGTCTTCAGTGGCAGCGCATCTCTTACCTGGTCCATCGGCTGTCACCAACGCCTCGTGCTGCATTCCGGCATCTGAAAGACAAAGGCTTACCTACTCTTCGCATGCTCCGGAGGTCTTCGCACTGCATTCCGGCATCTGAAAGACAAAAGCTTACCAGCTCTTCGCACGCTCCGGAGGCCTTCGGCGCTGCATCCCGCATCTGAAAGACAAAAGAAGGTGCGTTTAAAGACATTGGGCAACTTTATTACTCACGTGCCATTACTCCTTCCCACGCCGAATCCAGTGGGTATTCCAGCACCCTTCAGCTTCTCTAAAGCTCCGAACTTGTACCTGCAAGATAAAAGGGACAGTTAGTGCGCATCGTGAAGCAGGCTACAAGCGCTTACTTACGTTCTTCCAGGCGCTTCTATTCCTCACGCGGATTCGATCCTCAACTCTCATCAGCCCGCCATCGGCCATCGCCGGAACCCTGCAAAACAAGAGATATCATTACAAAAGACTTTTAAGACATTTGAAGTGCCCAGAACTTACCGTTCGTGCAGTTAACGACGGACAGCAGTCCTCTGAGGTCAAGAGGCCTGCACCCTTATCCAGTGAAGAAACTGGTTACGGCACCCTGCCCCGAGGCAGATGGAGAGCTCGGTGTTCACTTACCTAAGGTGAGGGCGTTAACCTTTGGGGTTCTACAGGAGAAGAGAAAGGGAAGAGGAGAGAGGCACCCAATAACCCCAGTTCATTAATCCCATATTTTCTATCTGCAGACATCTTACTCTTCGAGTCAGACATACAGTGCACAGAGGTCCAGCCCAAAGAGCCAACCGTGTGTTACACATCACCTTTGAAGATACGGCATTCACCCAGTCAAGACCGGCGCCTCTGCGTGAACCCTGCATATGAGTCACCTACATACAGTAGTGACAAAAATCAAGGGAAGGATAAGGACAAGAATCTTACCTCTGCAGTCCTGAGGGACAAAGGGAGGCGCGATGATGAAAGAAAGGATCAAGCACAGACAAGTGCATCTCTCGACAAGGAGAGAGAGGGAAAGAAATGGAAAGGAAGTAACGACAGCACTGATGAGATAGCATTCTCAAAAGACAAATGGATGGGATGTCAAATCTTATTGAAACTCGATGGGAAAGGAAGAATTGATGATGTGAGACCTAACGAGAGATTAGACGAGGCACAGAGAAAGGAGAAAGAGAAGGAGCTAAGGGACGAAAGGATAAGAAGGAAAGATAGACTAAGGCGAGAACAGCTGTATCGCGAAGAGCAAGAAAAACAGCTCGATCACAAACCGAGAGCAGCCTATGATCAAGACAGACAGAAACAGCAAAGGTTAGAAGAAGAGCAAGGGTACGTGAAAAAAGGATAAGGAGACGAAGAGATGAGGAAATTCGAAGGGCAGATGAACGTAGAAATGAAAAGAGAAGGGAAGAAGATAGGGTCAGAGAAGAGGCGACAAAGCACAAAAAATTTGATGATGATATTGAAGGTAAGCGTAGACAGAGGGCACGCAATCTCGAATATTTGGCGAGGGAAATTAAAAAACCTGATCCAGTTGTAGACTTGGAAGACATTGAAGAACTATTTCCTGCGTACGGTTCAGTACCAGGCACATCTAGGGCAAATATTGATGATGACTTTGACACCAGAAGCATTGTGGAAATGATCGATAAAATATATGATGAAATGGGACTAGAACAAATACCCGATGGAGACGGGGAGGACGAGCACCTGGAAAGCACTCAGCTTTAGGACACTGAGGATGTCACCCGAGGTTGTGGGAGTAAGAAACTGTCCCTGGATAGATTAGAAATCAGTAGAAACGATGATGACACACAAAGTTGCGTGAATTGGGAACAAACAATATCTGACTCCAAAGGGGAGGAGTGCGAGGCAAACGAAGAAGGGAGACGGCACAAAAGACGACTCCCAAGGGAAAGAGGGGTATGATGGTCAGACACTAGCGAGTCCGCAACGAGGGCATCAGAGTCAGCTGCACAGTCTGACTGGCATGAAGGAATACCTCATGGTCAGAGGGGGCTCTCGTCACCGCTCTATGTAGACAGAGTAAGGACATTGCCAGGTAGATGGCAATGCGGGAATATCACCCCTGCAATAGATAGGAGAACAATGAGAGAAGAGAAAGAGGGCTGCGCACTCCAGTTTCCGCTACTAGAAAAGCGGGGAGCAAGAACACAATATATTCCATGGCCACACATGGATCGAGAAAACTTGAAAAACAAGCTTCCAATGCTGACATCGGGGGCCAAAAAATGGATACACGAGTTCGAAAAATGACAGGATCAAACACGCTAGTTATAGGGGACATTAAAGGTCTCCTTATCAGCATACTTGGTGAGAGAGCAGACGATGTGTGGACACGGGCAGGGTACCCTGGTGTAACCACAATTAACACTTCGCATGACCAAGCACCATTTAACAATTGCAGAGCAGCAGTATGGAAAGCGCTACGAGTGCTTTACCCAGACACTTCCGATATGGGAGCTATAATGACTCGAAAAATGAAGGAGTCGGAAGATCCGTTAATTTATATCCAGAATTTCCAAGACGCGTGGGTTCTCAATATGCATGAATCTTGGACAAAATCAATACCTGTGTTTTACCATACATTGTGCCAAGGATTGCCAGGACTAGTGCAGACACAGCTCAAGAAATTGGTAGGAGTTGAGGCTAAGCCTTGGGCTGAAATACAGTTGACTATCACACATTACTCTAGACTGTTGCAAGAAAAGAATCGAAAGAAGGTGGCGACTCGAAAGGGTGAGGACGCGAAGCTGGTGCAAAAGAAATTATCAAAGTATGCTCTTAAAGGAGCCATGCTAAATAACACAACTGAACAAAACATGCAACAGGTGGCTAACCCACTACAGAATAATCAGGGTAACGTAGGGTTTTACCCAAGGGGAAGAGGATTTAGAGGAAGAAGATGGCAGAGCAATCAGGGAGGTTTCCAAAGTAATCAAGGAGGCTTTTCAAAATGTACAAAATGGTAATCTGTATATGTCAATTGGGCAAATGATCCGACTACTGCCAGTATGTTGGCTGTGTGGAATGGCAGGGCATTTGGCACGCATGTGCAGAAGTCAAGGCGCGTGGCAGAGAAGCCAAGGAATGGGAGCAGGCCCAGCAAATCCACCCGCAGTTTCAAAGCAGGACGTTGCACAGAATCACACGGTGCAGCAGCAAGCGCCATGAGTGCAACAAGGAGCGCAACAAGGGGTGCAACCACAACACATGGGGAATTTTCCACAAGGACAATCCTAACATGCACCACCGCAGCCATCACAGACCCAGAACCCTGGAAGGGGAAGAAACACTGGGAATGGGGAAAATTCACAAGTGCACAGTGGGCCAAATCTATGTATAAACTAGGACAGCTCACTGGGAACCTTGATGTGCTCTATCCTATCAGTGATACCAGACCCTCATAGGGAACCTAGGGTGTCTGTCATTATAGGGGGTAAAGAATATTCCTTCCTAGTGGACACGGGGGCAACATGCTTGTGCATAAGTTTTCCTTGTCCGGCAAGGCCATGAATACTCAGAGTTTTACAGGAGCTCACACTCGAGTTCCCTTTACAGACGCTCTCCCAGTCTCCAGAGAAGAGTACGAAATGAATGTACCTTTATTGTATTCACAGCTGACCCCAGTAAACATTTTGGGTCGACACTTAATGACAAAATTGAACATGACAATTTCGTTCACGGAGGAGGGCATAGTATGCTCCACTCCAGTAATGCACTATACAAATGTATGCAAAATGATTAGAGCATACTCAGGGCACATAGCCATGAAGCCATGCCATTGGAGCCAGAAGTTTTCACATATGGCATGCATGTGCTTATGGCAGAATTGCCGGGGTTTGCAGTCAGAACCATGAGAACCCCTGATGAGTTTTTATTCAGACCAAGAATACCTATGCATGAGGAGGAGGGGCAAGTATTTCCCTTAATGATACATACAGCAGCACTGCGAGGGAAAGTAGCATTAGTTGATGGATACAATGATGAAGGCAGACAATGCTGCGCGATTATCGCCATTGAATAAGGGTTCCGAGTGACTGACGTCACCGATGACGATCTGTTTGAAGAACAATCAGACACGGAAGAGACAAGGGTGGAAGTGAGTTTCATATTTCGGTAAAAATGATCAAAAGAGAAGTTCCCCAGAGAATGATGTTGGCGCTGAAGCGTCCAGAATATTTTGATGAGGATATAGCTAAAGTGCCTGTCTCAATATGCACAACAGGACCCTATGACGTAGGCCTCTTGAAGGGGGTGGGAGAAGTGAAAATTAAACTAAAGCCAGGAGCAATTTTTCAGAGAGTCCGACAATATCCCATGTCCAGAGAGGCAGACGAAGGGATTTTTATGACAATCTCTGCGATGATGGACCAGGGCATCTTAGTGACATCAGAGTCACCATGTAATACAGCGGTTTATCCGCACAAGAAAACAAAAGGGGGGTTTTGGCGTTGAATCCAGGATTTACGAGCAATAAATGGTGTTAAGCGGAAACCTGTGCAGTTCCCTCTAGGACCACTGCAAAAGATTTAGGCCTACAGGTGTTTGGCAGTAAACCCACTTGGTAGCAGTCTGTACCACACAGATCCACTTGGTAGCTGTGGCTGAGCAGTCAGACTTCCCTCAAGTAGAGTTAGGCAGTATGTGGAGTATACAAAATAGGGCAATTTACACAGTAGAAAAAGCAGACACGGAACAGAGCTTGGGTGTAAAGATATATAGTTATTTATTTATAAAAACACACTGGCACTAATACGGCAAACAACTTAAATTACAATTACTAGGAGTATCTCAATGCTCTAACAATATGTCGACAAGTCTAGGTTCATCGGCACCACTTATTTGCAGACAGAGGTGAATGCTTTAACCTAGATGGCACTCTAGTATTTGTTAGAACGGGAGAGAAAAAAAAGGCAGGGTATGAAACCAACTCGGTACCAACACTTTTACGAAACAATGCAAGGCAAGTAAGGCAGGATCTACCATAGATCACAAAGTTCAGAGGCCAGGCCCACTCGGAGAGAGGCAAGGCGCTATGTCCCAAAAGTATCACAGTGGAAATGCAATTCGAGTTTTTGTTGCAAATTGTCAAAGAAAGATTGGACCAGTTCAGAACAGAAAGTTAAGAAGGCTTGGAGGCGACCCAATGGAGAGGCAAGGATTAAGACACCTCACGCTAACCGTCACAAGGGAAGCCAGGCGGACACGGTACCTTGTATGTGGAGAGACAGCTCCGGCGGGGGCAGTTGTTCCTGGTGGTGGATGCAGGTCGGGGCTTTGCCAAGAGATGAGATGATCTCGTTGTCGAAGGAAAGTTTAAGATCGTTGCACCACCAGGGAAGAGACAAGCCGCGGAGTGCTCCATCACAAGGCACCACCTTTTATTTGCGGTACAGTGGTTAGTAGCTATCCGGTTGCCGGGGTGCTCAGCACAGGCAATTCGACCACTACGTCCTGGAACGAAGAAAAAGCAATGGGGACTGGTTGCGCCCACCAGTCAGGGGAAGAGACTCTCCGGTGGGGAGATCTCCTCTGTCGTTGGGAAGTGGTGAGTCGGTTCAGCAGGGCTCCACCGGAGGTGTCATCGTTGCAGGTCGGCTCAGCTTTACCCTCGTCGGATTCTTAGGTCCTGTGGCGACTTCTGAAGATCCAGTCCCAAAAGCCCTGCTTTTATGCAGGAAACCCCCGTTCATTCAGCCTAGCTGTCAATAAAAACACGCTAAGTGGTGAGCTGGGTGGCTCACCACTTGGGGCAATCACACCAGAGTGCGACTTGAGTTGGCAAGGCAACTCAGTCCAGGGTGCCTAAACCCCCTCCTTCACCCCCTGTGGTACCCAGACAGAATGGCACCACTTTGGAGGGCTTCTGTGTAGAAGCCTGCCAAAAGTGGAACAAAGGGCTCAACCTTTGGTTCGGAGTTACAGAAACGAACACAGACGCCATTTTAAAAACCGAGTTCTGGCAGAAAATACCAACCGATAGATTTATTTAAGACAAATAAACCGGCGTATGTTAGAGACTAACATGAACAAGTATTAGCCTCCAACAATGGGAAGAATCCCATAGAATTATATTTGGGGTTGAATATAATAAGTAGTTTCCACTGCCACCAGCCAAAACTCGATGAGGGGGGATAGGACAGTGCCCCCTCGAATAACAGACCCAGGGGCAATTGAATTACCCCTACTAGTACGTCCACAATAGGATGGTTTGAACTAGTTCTGTTAGTAAATTTAGGTCTAGTAAAGCCAATGGTGACTTTACATGCCCTGGGAGACAGTAGTCAGTCCCAGGGTATGGAGTCTATGGTGGGGATCCTCTAGGACGCCCCAGTGTTACGGCACAGAGGGTGCGGTGTAACACACATAGTAAAACATATGAGACCCTATGGAGTAAAAGACCCCATGGCCCATAGAACACATAGATATTCAAAGGAATTAACCACAGTCATGTCCAAGAGTGGGAGAAAAAGAGTCTCACTCTTGGCAGGATGGACAAAAACAAACTCCAGAAATCCAGCAAAGCTGCTGGGGGACTCACTAGGTTAGGAAATTCCGCCTAAACAAAGAATTCTCCCTAACAAATGATATTGTTGAAGTCGCGTTCCTTTTAGTCCCCAACCCACTTACAATTCTATGTAATATACCCATCAAGGAAAAATACTTCACTGTGATTGACTTAAAAAATGCCTTTTTCTCAATCCCTTTGCACCGTGACTCACAATATCTGATGTCATTCACGTTCAGATAAATCCGTCTGAAAAGCACAAGGCTGCCACAGGGGTACTGTGAGTCCCCGTCCATTTTCAACTGAGTCCTGCAGATGGACTAAAGCAATATTGCATTAGAAAGTACTGTCCTGCAGTATGTGGATGACATCCTAATCTGCAGCACCACAGAAGAGCAATGCAGGCATGATTCTGTTCAGCTACTGACTATACTAGCTGGGAAAGGTTATAAGGTTGACAAGGAAAAGTTACAATATTGTCAACAGGAAGTGCTGTACATAGGCCAGCTGATCTCTCATGAAGGAAAGAAGGTGACCCAAGAAAGGGCTGAAGCAATATTGAACACGGCTAAGCCACACATGATAAAGCAAATGCAGAGCTTTCTAGGCCTGTGCAACTACGTTAGGGCATGGGTTTTTGATTACAGCTCTTTTACTAAGCATTTACTTCAGGCCCTAAAGAAGGCCCAAGTGACAAAGGGAAAGATTGAATGGTCTGAGACGATGGAGAAAGGGTTTGCTGAACTCAAGAAAACGATTTGCAAAGCTCCAGTTCTCAGAATTCCCAATTATGCAGAGGAATTTTACCTGTTTTCGCACACAGATGGTAGCTTTATGACGGCAGTGCTCGCCCAAAGAACCTCGCTGGGACACAAGCCCTTAACATATTACAGTGGGAACCTGGACCCAGTAATGAAGGGCCACTTCCCATGCGAACAAAGTTTAGCTGCCGCAGCGTTCGCCATAGAGAAAGCGACAACCATTGTAATGGGATTTTCCATGAGGTTATACGTCGAGCACTCATTATTTGCCATTTTAGAAAAACCAAAGTGCACATTGACATCGCAGAGAGCTTCTGCCTATAAAGTAATTATATCAAACCCATCAATTAAAATAGTCTGATGTAAGATAGTGAACCCAGCTATGTTTATAGCGAAACCAGTCACTGAAGGAGAGCCGATACATGACTGCACAAATTATGAAGAATTCTATGATGAAATCCCAGGGTGAAAGAAAATGCCTTGGCAAGAGGAGAGATCGGCTTTATTGACGGGTCTTCGAGGATCGACCAAAGTGATGGGCAAAGATACACAGGCGTCGCTGTGATGAAACACATAGCAAATGGAGAATTTCGAGTACTTATTAGTGCACAAATACTATCTCACTACTCAGCACAGGCTGCAGAATTATTGGCGTTGAGACTCGCCATTGGGAATCACGCAGACCAGGAAGTAACTGTGTATAGTGACTCTGCCTATGTGACATCGACAGTGCACGCAGGCCTAGCACGCTGGAAAAGGAGGGGCTACCTCCGAGCGGACGGCACACCAGTACAGCATGCAGCCTTATTGGACAGGCTGATAAAGGCACTACAGTTCCCAGTGGGCATAGCGGTCGTAAACTGCACCACCCACACGAAAGGGACAGATTTACAGGGTAATTCATAGAATTTCGCACAAAAGTGGTGCACGCGGCTGGCGCACAATGTGCGCGTGCGAATGTCCGCGCCAGCCGCGTGCGCTAAAATCGATATCCGCGCACAGTGTATTCATGGATTTTAGCCTCCAGAACCAGCCGTGGCGCAGAGTGGCACAGCAACCCTGCAGCAGCGACAGTTACACCCCAAGAACGCCCTTGCGCAAGGAAAAGCCATCAGAATTCCCAATTCAGCGCAAAGGGCTGCGCTAACACTGGACCAGTATACAGGGCTGGCAAACAGCAAACGCCGAGCGGGGAACGTGTATCACTGGGGTGCACGGGAAGTTCCACATGCAATTTCAGCAGGGTAGGTTTATTACAGGGGTGTGCAGGAAGTCCCACATGCGATTTCAGCAGGGTACGTGTATTTCTGGGCTGCGGGGAAGTATCACATGCGATTCCAGCAGGGTACGTGTATTACAGGGGTGCGCGGGAAGTTCCACATGCGGTTTCAGAAGGGTACGTGTATTTCTTTTGTGCTGGGAAGTTTAACACGCGATTTCAGCAGGGTACGTGTATTACAGGGGTGCGCGGGAAGTTCCACACGCGATTACAGCAGGGTACGTGTATTTCTGAGCTGCGGGGAAGTTTCACACACGATTCCAGCAGGGTACGTGTATTACAGGGGTGCGCAGGAAGTTCCACACGCGATTTCAGGCCCTGTGCGAGTGGGGTACGTGTATTTTGGGGGTGCAGCGGAGTCCTACACGTGAATTGGCAGTGTGGGTCCTCCCAGGTGTTCCCTCTACACCCTCCACGGCCCCTGCAGCCAGACCACACCACAAGGGACTACCCTGCACCCCTGGTCATGTCCCACAGGCAGCCCATCCACCATGGGCATGCCCCCCCAGCCAAGCCACATGTCACTTTGCACTAGTGATCACCAAAGCATTACCCCCTTGCACCCTCACCCCACAGCAATGCAGGGCACCTGCCAGCAGTACCCCACTCATGTCCCACTCATGTCCCCTTGTACCCCCACCCCCCAGCAGTGCAGGGCACCTGCCAGCAGGCCCCCACTCATGTCCCCTTTCAGCCCCACCCCCCAGCAGTGCAGGGCACCTGCCAGCAAGCCCCCACTCATGTCCCCTTGCACCCCCACCCACCAAGCAGTGCAGGGCACCTGCCAGCAGTACCCCACTCATGTCCCACTCATGTCCCCTTGTATCCCCACCACCCAGCAGTGCAGGGCACCTGCCAGCAGGCCCCCACTCATGTCCCCTTGCAGCCCCACCCCCCATCAGTGCAGGGCACCTGCCAGCAAGCCCCCACTCATGTCCCACTCATGTCCCCCTGCACCCCCACCCCCCAGCAGTACAGGGCACCTGCCAGCAGGCCCCCACTCATGTCCACTTGCACACCCACCCCCTAGCACAGAGGGGCACCTGCCTGCAGGCCCCCACTCATGTCCCCTTGCACCCCCACCCCCCAGCAGTGCAGGGCACCTGCCAGCAGGCCCCCACTCATGTCCCACTCATGTCCCCTTGCACCCCCACCCCCCAGCACTGAGGGACACCTGCCAACAGGCCCCTACACATGTCCCCTGCACCCCCACCCCCCAGCGGTGCGGGGTACCTGCCAGCAGGCCCTGACACATGTCCCCCAGCCAACACGTCATCACAATCTAGATCCCTGGCCCTTATGGCCAGCCTCCACATGCCAAAGACCCACCCAAGTATTGCATCCACCCACATAGAAATGCAAATTACATGATACAACCCCAATGGCAAGTATGTAAATGAACGCATGTCCGTCACACACACACAATGGGTGCAAGTGAATGTCAAAACCCATATCATGACATGCATGAAACCAATGAGATGATACCACAAATGGAAGTATAAAAAATATATATTAAAGATAACATGAACGTAAATCAAATTAAACACACATCAATGGGAATAACAAGAGAAATGGTCCATGTCCGATAAACCATGAAAATAAAGAAAACACAAGCAAAAGAAATCCAAAAAGAAATGTTGTCCAAAGTCACAGTTCAAAAAATCAAATCCAAGGGAAAATAAGAAGTAAAAACCATTGCTCCATGGTGAACACAAAAAAAGATATCAAAAAAGATGAATCCAATGTAATCCAGGGTCCATGAGCCCAACTTAAGAAATGAAACCTACCAAAAACTACTACCTAATAAAAAAACTATATACAAAAAGGTGGTCAATTGTCCAAGCGGTCCAAAAGAAAGAAAAAACCAAAGGAAACCTAATACTAACTAACTAACTATTTACAAGAGCAGCGGTCAAGTCCAATGGCTCACATGTTGATGTTCTGGGCCAGGGCATCATCGAACTCCTGCTCGATGTCCCGGAGGCGGTCCTCTTCCATGGCCCCGAGGGTTCGCAGGGACGATGACATCTGTAACTCCAGGTCCCTGCGAATGGCCTCGAGGCACTCGGCCCGCCTCAGGGCCCTACGCATGGAGTTCTCCGCCCTGACCATCGTGAGCTGTACCTCTTCTGCCCGCTGTCGCTCCGCATCTATGGCATGGCCCAACCGCTGCCACACAGAAGACACTTCCCGTCCAGGGTCCTGCTGCCCTCCGGCCGACATCTGCCCCTCCGTTGATGAAGGCCCCGAGCCATCATGGCTCCCACCTTGTTGCTGCTGCTGCTGTGCCGCTGCCTGTGCCCTGGCTCCTGCTGCCTGCACATCCTCCTCCAGCGGGGGTGCAGTTGTTGAGGTGGCCACCCCTGCTGGACGTCCGACTCCCGACTATGGCAGGGATGTGTCCTCCACCAGCCTGGCCGCAGGGTCAGAGGCAGCTCCACAGGGCACCCAGGTGACACATGGGTGAGAAGATGGCACGGAGGACGACTGGCGCATAAGGGTTTAGTTGAGGAGGGGGTCGGAACAAGGTCCAGAAAACGAAGGAATCCGGCCCTGGTGAGCTGTCCCAGTGGGTCAAAGCGGTCAACGAGCCATGCGAGAAGACATGCACTCTCCTAATGAAAAGACTGCAGGTCAGCTTGCATGGCACGTTGACGCAACGCCACCCCAGCCAGGACAGGCTGAACCTGGTGCCGGATAGCCACATCCGCAGGGAGAGGAAGGCCAGTTGGTGTAAGCCAATCCCCTCCCTGACAATGGGTCTGGACGTAGGTATCCCTGCTGGTGCAAGATGATGCAGTCACAGGATCGGGGACAGGATTACACACAGGCACCTCCGTGGTGGCCTGTGCTGCCTCCTGTCCCTGCCCCTGCACAGCACCACTAGCACCAGTGGAATCCCCACCTCCAGACCCCGTCTCTGTCCCTTGCACGGCCTCCTCCTCCACCAAACCCCCCACCAACCTGGATGACTCTGTGCCATCTTCCTCCGTCAGGCCCTGTGGGGTCTCAGCTGCCCCTTCGGCTGCCGAGGAGTCCAACTCCAACCTCCGCCTCTTGGACCTCCCCTCGGCAGCTGTGACCTGGGACGAGGCACCGGACTCCTCACTCCCCGACGAGATGACAACCTGGGAGGGGAGCCGAGCCTTGCGTCTCCGGCTGGAGGTGCGATCCCTGCCGCTGTGCTCCACAGCACCTTCTCCGCCCTCTTCATCAGTTGACGCTGCAGACAGGGAGAGATAGGAGACAGGCATCAGGGCACTGTACAATGGACTCATACACACATGAAAGTTGTACATGAGTGGCATTGTCAAACTTCAGACATGGCATCTCAATCCCCAACACACATGTCATTGCAACTCACACACATGAGCTATTCTACAGCCATATTGCAACAGCCAGCACCATCCATACACATACAACAGCATGAGCAGCCAAAGGTGAGCCAGACATCACATAAAACAGAGGGAGTGCACTAGACATGCACACACGTCACCACAATTACATGCGTGTGTACACCTCCGCCAACTGTCGCAGTGATGAGATTGGCATCCATGTCACATCTGGCAATCAGTCTTCTACATATCAGTCTCACATGCATCCATGTTGCATCACTGTTGCACCCATGTCCAATACACACACATGCACATATACACGGTGCAGATACATGCAGCTGGAACCAACATCCATGTGTGACACCACAACCATGCCAATTTACATACACAGTAATCCAAACATGTGTGCTCACACATCTGCATTTGGACTGCATGCTTACCCACACATACACCATCCATGTGTCTCACACATGAAAGGACTTGCATGTGTCAGCCTCACAGCCCTGTAAATACACATCCATACACTACTGGCACACCACAACATGCACAGCTTCCAATCAGTATGCATGTACACTTACCACTCAACTCCACCTGATGTTCAGACAGGTGGCCCCGGCGCCCCTTAGCATTCACTGCCTTCAAGAGGCCCCGGGCCTTGTTGAGGGTCCTGGACCTGAAGTCCCCCCAGCGCTTCTTGGCATGTTGGAAGTCGCGGACTGCCACCCCCTCCGCATTGATGGCAGTCACGATGTCCGTCCAGATCTGAGTCCGTCCTTCCTTGTCGGCGGCCGACCTTCCGAAGAGGGCATCATACTGCCCCAGGACTTGCTCCACCAGGACACCAACTTCGGTGGCAATGAAGCTGGTGGCCCTCTGCCTCTCTGGCTGGGGGTTTCCAGTGGTGTCAGATGGTGTAGTGCCCGACATGGCAACCCCAGAGGCAGGTGTGGGTGGGCAACTGGGACCTGGGGCTGGGCTGTGGAGCGATGGAATAGCAGTCGGGAGTCATCGGTTCCAGCAGGGGTGGTCACAGCAACAGCACCCCGGGCTGACGTGCAGGCAGCAAATGGCAGGGCGCGTGGGCAGCAGGCAATCAGGCCTGCTGCCCCACATGCAGCAGATGGTACGTGGGATCATGCCCGGGGCTCTGGGGGGCAGTAATTCGGCCTTCTGGGCAGGAGCGTGGTCTTCCGTGTGCGAACGCGTGGCCAGCATGATACGGAGTGATTTGGCACGTGAAAATCTTGCATGTCAGCGTGTAATTCGAGGAAAGGCCCTTAGCGCATAAGCGCGTCAGCACGCGTACGCGATTTCATTGGACCAAAGGCCCTTAGCGCGTAAGCGCGTCTGTGACGTGCACACGCGGGCGTTTCCCTGAACTCAGGTGCATGTTACACATTCAAGAACTGCATGTCCGAGTGTCAGCTCGTGTAATTGGAGGATAGGGCCTTAGCGCGTATACGCGGAAGTGACGTTGGACGTGTGGGCCGGCTCAAAAGGTGCATGTAGGACTTCATTTCCTTGTACGTGCTTTTCATGGAGAGCGAGTGGGTGAATTCTGTACTTCTTGTCGGTTCACACTCGATTTACTTCACAGCGTTTCTAGTTCGTACTCCCTGTTACCTCTGACAGCTTTTTTCTGATTTTCTGTTGGGCCTGTTTCCTCAAACACCGTTCACTTCTTCTTTTGTCCTGTCTCCTCAGACAGCGTACAATTCTTCTTTTGGCGGGGGTGTTGCCAACGCGCACACGCGCGTATTTTTCACGCTCTTTTTACAGGCAGACGGTGAGTCGCGTACGCATTTACCAACTGTGCTTGCCCCGTGTGTCGCGTACCCCTTCAGAGGTCATTGTAGGCTGCGTGTAACACGCATACGTTCATTTTTGTGTTTCTGGGTGCCACAGCGTAGTGCGGGTTCATTTTACCATGCACGTGGTCTACGAGGGGTTGCGTGCACGTTATTTCATGTTTTTGGGGTGCCTGTGCGTTGCGTGACCCGTCATCTTTCCCCAGGGGTCACATACAGCCTTGCTAGAGCACTAGGGTACGAATTCGATCTAGAACACTACCCCTTTGACCCCCAATTGCCCAGGACAATAGTTTACTGCGACTCACATACGCACAACAACATCAGTGCCATGGTTGGGAGGCGACCAAGCGGTAAAAGTGGCATAGGTGGCCGAGCCTCAAGAGGTGGGCGTGGTGGGCACGGTAGGGGCGTGGCTGGGATTGGCAGGGTACCCCTAGCCCCCCATGTGTGGAGGACCAGTCAGGGACACCCATGCCCCCCCCATGGTTTAGGGAAACGTGGCTGACACCATCTCTGCTCAGCCCTTGTTGGACCGGCCCATTGTGGCACCTGACCTGGCACAGGGTGACTCCCAGGCTGACTTCCAGGTCGCCAAGTCTAGGCCACGTGTGGCGGTGCAAGTTGGTGTCACCAGGCCACGTGGATCAGGGGCAGCTATGTCATCTGCTGCCCCGAGTAGGCAGGGTGGGGAGGCTGCAGGGGCAGCTCCATCCACCCCAGCTCTGACTCTCCCAGCCAGGGCAGTGTTGGTCCCAGTACATCTTGCTAACGTTCCCCCTGACTATGTCACACTTCAGCCAAAGCCTGGACCAAGTCCCATGCTCAGTGTGCATTCCCACACTCCAACTAGCCAGTCTACCGGTGCTCCTGCCCCTAGTGGCCAGAGCAGCGTAGGCCACTCAGGATCCCCACCACCTTCAAAAGAACGAGGAAGAGTGCTCGTCCAGTACAGGCTGATACCCAAGACATGGCTACGCAGTCCGGCACACCAAGGAAGCCCAGCTTCAATGATGCCGAACGTGATGCACTTGTGCAGTATGTGTCCGCACATGACAGCGAAATGTTGATCACTTAAGGATGCAAGACCACATCTGCTCGACGTCAGGCACACTGGCAGACCATCGCGGACATCATAAGTGCCCTTGGATTTGTGAGGCGCACAGCTGGTGAGTGCTACAAGCACTGGAATGACCTTAAGCGCAGGGCAAAGAAAAAGCTGGCCTCAAGTCATGCCGCTACTCTGGTGACTGGAGGTGGGTCTCCACAAGAGGACATTGAACTCACTGTACATGAGTCTGTTGCTGGGACCTACGTCACAGAGGAACAGATCCAAGGTGTGGGAGGACTGCAAGATTACGAGGCATTGTCCGGTGAGTGCACATGCATGTGTGTGTGATCCATGTGTATGTTGTGTGTGTGAGGGGTTCTGATTGAGTGCCAGGTGAGGGTGTGTGTGCCTGAGTGGTTTGGGTCACCCATGTGCTTCATCCAAAACATTCTGCGCCCTTCTGCCCACAGTAGACATTTTGTTCAACATCACGCCAGTTGCCCTTGAAGTGGCATCTTGCAACAACATTGTACTGTGTTTTTCAGTGTTCATTCATGCTGATTGTTTCAATTCCCACACTTTCACTACGCATTTCTCAGCCCTATTGTCAAACAATATGTGACATGCCTATGGTACATGCCATCTGTGTGATGGCATGTGTCATGTATGTGGATTGGACATGCCACTCACAGGCCAATGTGTGATGACACTGCTAGCCAGCATGCAGCTAATGTGTTGCTCTTCCATCTTGGTGTCATCAGTGTCTGACATTTTCCTCACCTTCAAACTCAGTGACAGTGCATGCATGGGAGGGTTATAGTAATGTGGGACATGTGTCAATCAAGTACTGGTTCTGTAGCTTGTCAGGCCTAATTGTGTGCCATGGTGCAAATGCCTGTTTCCATTTTTTGTCTTTCATGTTTTTGCAGGGGATGAAGCACTTGATGCTGTTGAGGGTGAGGAGATGGTGCAGACCCAGGAGGGATCTCAGGGACGACCGGGCACCAGTGGGGGACGGGGTGTGGTGGTGGGTGAGAACCCACTCTTGCTGCAGACCTTTCTCTCCAGGGGTGTCTCTGGGTGCACCTCCCCAAACCTCTATTCAGGTGTGGATTCGGATGATGAGACCTATGTGGCGTCGCAGGTAGGTGTTTCTGGAAGGGATTCTGTTCTGTACGACCCACCTGCACCAGGGGTACAGCCCACTATGGGGATGTCAGTGTTGGTAGGTCCGCCTTTGGTGGTTACAGATGCAGGGCCACACTCTGCAACATCTGATCCTGTTCCTGGGCCAGCAGATCAGAGGGGGAATGCAGTCCTGCAGCCTCAGGCAGTGCCGGCACAGCAAGGCACAGTTCGCCTTGCCCCAGACAGGTGTGGTGCCCGCCGACGCATTAGCCGTATGCAATCCCGCATGGGAGCAATCCATATACGGTATGGCAAACCAACAGGCAGCATCATCTGAGATGATGGCTCAAGCAATGGAGAGGGTGGCCACTTCCATTGTCCCCCCAGAAAGGAAGATGGAGCAATTACAGCAGGCAACACACTCCATTTGCCAATCACTCAGAGAGGACATGTTGGTGTCCAACAGGGACAGAAGGGCGGCCCTGGACACTCTTCGGGAAGCCATTTCTTTAGAGTCCCAGGGCCAGAGGGAAGCCCTGAGGGTAGAAGTCCATCCACTCAGGCAGACTCTTGTGGGCCTTGAGGCTTCCACTGTCACGAGGACAGAACAGCTGCTGGAGCGGGTCACACGTACGCTCTCAGCAGAGATGCAGGCAACTCGGGAGGAGGTCTGGGCATCACATCAGGTGGTGCATGGGGATCTCCGCACCATATTCTTCCAGAACGAGACCTTCCACACCCGCATGCTTGCTGCCATGGAGGACCAGACTAGGGCTTTGTGTGGGCTGCCTCCCATAGCACCACCACCTCCTGTGGTGGCAGCAGCACAGAGTGATGAGAGCGACCACAGCGATTCTGAATCTCTCACGATAGCATAGCCGTGCAGGCCATGAGCCCATGGAGGTGTTTTTTTTCCGCAACATCCACTCAGGTAGCTGTTGGTGTGCACCCTGTCCTTGGACTTTCTGGGTTTCCTCCCCCACCCCCCCTGGCCCCCACATGGCCATTTTTGATTTTTGATTTTTGATTTTTGATTTTTTGTTACAGTGTGTTGCCTTGTGTGGCTCCCGTGGGCATCCACTGTATTCCGGCTGGGCACATGCAGGCTTGTCCTGAGTTTGGGTAAGATGCTTGGGTTCGTGAGACACACACCCCTCCTGCTTCCCGTTTCCATGGGCTTGCAAAGGGTGTGCCCAAGTGACAGTGACTTACACAGTGACGTTGGACTCCCATGACATGTGTGGGCAGTCTGTAGTCAATACTGTGTATACATTCCTAGTGCATATTGTTGTAGTATTGTACACTGCAGGGTGTATTGATGTGTACTTGTGCATCCATGTCTCCCTCCTGATTTGCAGGTTCATTCCTCATGTCTTTACAAGGCTGTCTACTTTGGAGATGGAGTTCATGTTGTAAGCAGTGCACTTCCAGATTTGCGCGGCACCAACACTGTACAGTTTGAAGTGGTCGATGTGCTAGCATCACCAGGTTGTAAGACTACGTATCCTTTAACTTAGTACTGTCATGTGAATGCTATGTTTGGGGTTGGGTAGCTGCATTGTAGTGTGGTAAGTATTTGGTCATGTGTGTTGTCAGTTCTACATTAATGGGAGCATATTGTGTGTGGCCAGTTTCCATTCGGGACACTGTACTTTGTGACACTTGTGTCATGTTTTGGGGATTCCTTTGTTTGCTCTCACATAGCATGACATGCCATGGTGTTTTGGGTGCGGTGCTTGGGAGGGGTTGGGTAACATGGCACTGTTGTCATGTTGTATCTTGCAAGGGGGTAATGATTTTAGCAGCATAGAAGTGTATCTGTTGATGACACCGCATTGGTTGTGTTTGTGTAGGTAGGGATGCACACAATGGAACACTTCCAGGTGAACAATCTCTGGCTGGTATGGTTGTGACAGTTGACTGTCACTTGACTCATCATCATTGATAGTCAGCTGGTATGTGCCAGGGCTGTGTGCACTCCACAGGGGTGTGATTTTAGGTGAAGTAATTATCTACCAGCTGCGTACGGGCTTCCTCACCCCGTGCCCTTTCCCCTCCCATGCGCAGCGGGCGTGCATGTGGTTGGGGATGTGGGGGCACCATCATGTCCACGGCCAGGCCCTGGCGTGTTGCAACATTGTGCAGGACACATGCTGCCACTATGATCCTGCACACTACTGGGGGAGCGTATAACAGCTGCCCACCAGAACGGTCAAGGGAGCGAAAGCGTGACTTGAGCACTCCGAATGTGTGCTCCACTATGCCCCGGGTTGCAATGTGGGCTGTGTTGTATCTTACCTGGGGTGGCGTGGTGGGGTTCCGAATTGGTGTCATCATTTGGGTGTTCAGAGGATAGGCACTGTCCCCTGGGGAGGTGGTGATGGGTATCATTAGTGGGGTTGTGACATTACTCAGTATCTGACATGCATGCATGTGCAGTGGCATTTATACTCACCAAGCAGCCATGTATCGCCATGCTGCCCAGCTTCTAGGTCTCGGTTTAGGGTTGACATTCTGTAAATGAAATTGTCCTGGGTGGACCCTGGATAGTTGGCATATACTGAGGTGATGATTCCCTTGGCATCACATACTACCTGGACGTTGATGGAATGCCAGTGCTTGCGGTTTCTATAGATGTGCTCAGATGCCCTGGGGGGACGTAGAGCCACATGGGTGCAATCAATGGCACCTAGCACTTTGAGGAATTGTGCCACCCCGTAGAAATCCTGGGCGGCAGCCTGCCTTTCTGCCGGTGTTCTGGGCAGGTATATGTGCCTGCGGACTGATGGGCGTGTAGTGATGATGGCCAAGACCTGGTGTAGGCAGCGTGACTGCGTGGCCTGTGACACCCCCCCCACTATGGCACTTGTCCGCTGAAATGATCCAGTGGCCAAGAAGTGCAGTACATTAAGGACCTTCTCCAGGGGGCTGAGTGCTTGGGAGCACAGGGTGGGTGATGTGAGGTCATCCTCCCACTCACTGACCAGCTCGAGTATTATGTGAGGTGGAAACCTGTAGCTCCCATACGCGTGGTCATCAGGCATCCCAAAAAGGCTTGTTCTGGATGTAAAAATTCTGGCCCTGACTATCCCCCTCCTCCTCCTGCGGTATCCCACGGCCACTGCTGCTAGGAACGGTATATTCATCCTGGCGTCTGAGCTTGTTTGTTGTTTGCGCGCACTTTTATGATGCACGGGTCGACGTACGCCTGCTTCCTGCTGGCGTATGTGTTTCCGGATTGGCCCGTATTTTTGGGCGCATGCCTTAGCCACGTTTGATTCCATGAATATGTGATTTAGGCGAGCGTGTGAAACTTCCCGCGCACCCCAGTAATACACGTACCCCGCTCGGCCAGGCCCAATCGCGTGTGAAACTTCACGCACACCCCTGAAATACACATACCCAGGCCAATCGCGTGTGGCACTTCCCGCGCACCCCAGTAGTACATGTACCCCGCTCACCCAGGCCCGATCGCGTGTGAAACTTCCCGCGCACCCCTGGAATACACGTACCCCGCTCCCCCAGGCCTGATCGCATGTAGAACTTCACGCGCACCCCTGAAATACACATACCCCGCTCCCCCAGGCCCGATCGCGTGTAAAACTTCCCACGCACACCCAAAATACACGCACTCGCTATTTTGCACACAGCGGGTGTCGCTGTTTGTTGCATACCCCTTTGCACATCATTTATCGGGGGCCACAGTATGGGACATTCATCAGAGCTGTATATTCGTGCTTTTTGTTATCGCACATTTTGGCGCACATATTTTTCCAGCGCAGCGACGCTACCGCCTGCCTTCGTGTGGCGGACAGGTTTGGGTCTGTGCGCGTCTTTGCCCGTGCGCTGGTTTGCCCTATTCGATTCCATGAATACGTGTTGTAGGCGAGCGTGTGGGCGTTCCGCGCGCTTGCCTCCTGTACTTCCCCCGTGACGCCCACATTTTCACGAGTTGTTCCCCATTCCGAGTGTTACGCTCCGTGATCCGCCTACTTTTGTTATGTGCGCCACGCTATGTGTGCTTTCGCAGTGGCCTTAGCGCATGCTGTTAGATGACCTGAACGCCGGCATGCGCCGCGCACTTTTTCAGCGCACATCCCTGATTTTACTCACGCACGGACTTCCATGAATAGATGTGCACCGGTTTCCCTGCGATATTCGCACTTGCACTGCGATTTTCACTCTTTCACTGCGAACCGCACGTTTTCGCACGCTTGCGCCGAAATTTTCAGCGCACATTAATTCCATGAATCGGCCTGTTTGTGTCACACAGAAATCACGAGAAGACACGGAAGCCAAACGTATGGCATCCAAAAATGAGACGGTCATCGAAGTGGAAGTGGCGTGCACCCATGAAAAAATGATGATAGCACAAACCACACCGGAAGCCTATAACAATCTTGGGCAAATGCAACTAATGGAGCTCCAAGGGGAGGCACCACAGGAAGAGAAAAACTTGTGGAAACATAGAGGTTGTTCTTTAAACCCCTCTGACAGCTTGTGGCGACAAGACAGCACTGGTAAACCAGTAATCTAGCAGCAATGCTCGTGGAAGACTGGTTCATACGGAATTTACCTGAGCATGTTGCATTCTTTATGGTGAGCTGCATTATCTGCCAGAAATTCACAGCTGGGCACACATTCAAATTAATGAGAGGAGTCATCCCCAGGCCAAATTGGCCTTTTCAGCACTTACATGTCGATTACGTCAACCTGATTCAAGTATGCAACGGGTACAGATATTTAATTGTCGCGGTGTGTCCATTCTCTAGATGGATCGAAGCAGGTCCATGTACACACCCAAATTCTACCTGTGCGGCCAAATTCCTAGTGAGGGAAGTGTTCCCAAGGTGGGGGGTGTGTGAAGTAATGAGATCAGATAACGGGGCTCATTTTGTAAATGCAGACTTTGAGCAGATTAGCTTGCTGCTTGGTATAAAGCACAGGTTCTCATCGGCGTATCATTCAGAAGGTAATGGGATCTGTGAGGATCTCAATGGCTTGTTGAAGGAAAAGATAGCCAAGTTGAAGCTTTCTCTAAAGAGGGATGGTTGCACTGCCTTGCTCTGGCATTGTATGCTCTTCGGAACCAACTCGGCTCTGACCATCATCTAATGCCACACAAGATAGCCACAGGAAGAAGAATGCGCACTCCCCTGACATCCCGAGATAGAGCTAGATGTGATGCCCAGTCGACAAGGGTGGTTCTCGGTACTGAAATGCAAAACTATCTGAACTGCATGACATCTTACCTTACTGTAATTTCAGACCAGCTGCAGCAACGATGAACAGGGTGCAGTGCAGCACAGGACACAGAAAGAGACACTACATCAGACACAGTTCAGGGTCTACGTGTTCCACTCGTCTTCCCTGGAGATACTGTTTTGGTGAGGAACCACACAAGGAAAAAGTGGGATGAGCCATGATTCAACGGACCATTCACAGTTGAAGACATTGCTCCATCCGCAGTCAAGCTGCAAGGAAGAAGAGCTTGGATCTTCCTGAGTGATATCAAGCCATATATCGGTGGAATCCCCCTGCCTGCACCCCACCGCGAAGAGACTACAGACAAATGGGAAGAACCACATCACGTGCCGTCGAGATCCATGATGAGGAAGAAGGACGCATGACCAGCAAAGTAAAGACAAAGAACCCTTTTGCAAGTTGTGGCTTAACTTGGACACTTCCTCTAAACAAAAAGGGGATAAGGATAAAAAAACGGACACTCTGTGCATCCTAGTTGCAGGGTAAAGAAGAAAATTGTGCATATAAGCCACAACACGTTTTGTTGACGCAAATGAAGTGGGAGAATGGAAAACCAGACTCCCGTCCTTCACCTCTCGCGCTTGGCCTAGAGGGTCGCGGCCCAGACACCCGCCACGAGAAGAGTTTGCCCATTTACCAGATGACCAAATACCCTGGTACAGAAACATACGGATGTGTCCATCTGCCTGCCCAACAGCCCGCACTGGCCATGCCGACACCTGCGGCACGGACCAACTAGACTGAAATCTACACATCGTTAGAGATGCCATGACGACCTAGATAACGGGAAGCACCGCTGAACTATTATACACGCTGAACATTTCCACACCAATCTACACGAAGAACATACTCAGTGCTCTGACGTAGGCGACAGGCTTATTCACGGACGTGCATCTTTATTATTTTTACATAGGCTTTCAGAATGCAGAAACGCAAGACGCACCATGAGCTCATTTATAACGCTTGCTCACGCTTCTCTTGAAACCCGTTACCATCATGAGAGATATAATGGAAACACGATACTGGCCATGAAACTGTATGCCACTATAACCTAAAGCATCCATGCACTAAATGGATTACTCGTGCACCAGGCCCAAGTAGGCCCCAAGCAAGAGTTCCCGTGGACATTAACAAAGCAAAAGTCAGGTTGCTGAGCCTGCAGAAAGAACCCAGTGGAGCAACCAGCCAAGGTCGTAATGTTGCAAACCCACAGTCAAGAAACAAATCTTCAAAGGCACGATGTTGCAACCTCGCACTCCACGTACCAATGTTAAAATCATATCTGCAAATTAAACCAGACATACAGTGGAAAAACAATATTAATTGTGCAGAATTATGCCTCAAACACGGTCCCTCCCCACGTGACCAAGCCGAACCTGACGAGATGCCAAAACCCAGGAGAGAAAAGGCGTCTGGGTACCTCGCTACGAGACGCAGGCCGACACACTTGAAAGGCTCAATGGACACCTGCTACAGTGGGAACGGTCAGTCTCCCACCTATGAATAAATCCTCACATTGCCTGCACGTACCCATATTGAAACACTGTTGCAACCACAGGTGCACCGTGTGCTGGGAACAACGGTGGTCCCAGGCTGGGGAGCTCACGGATGCACCAATCAGAACATGAGGTTCTTATCTCAGACGTCAGTAACGTTAGCCAATCCTCAGGGGTCTTCATGTAACAATTCTTATGTATCTAATTGTAGGGACAACCCAGATATACCACCTGACTACACCTTAACCACTAATATCATTCTCTATATGCGTACTATACTAACCCCACCACTCGAGCAACCAATCAAGAGTGGCGATAGGTTCTTTTGGTAACTTTTTGGAATGACGCAAGTAGCGCGTCATAATGTAGTAAAAAGGGCCTGCGAGCCCCACTATTGTGTGTGTGTCAGGACGAACGCGTACGCTCCTTGACCCATCCCTGCCGTTTGCATAATAAACGACAGAAGTTGCCTTGCTCCTTGTGTGTGCCTCATACTCTGTCTCGATCCGAGATATACACGGGAGGAGTTGGGGCCTCCCTGCCCGGAGGTCTGCGGACGGCCCGGCCGACCCCGGCAGAATCCCCCCCGACAAGTTGGAGGCACTGCTGAGATCTGTTTAAGATCGACTTTTATTTTTTATTTTTCCAGGCACTCCCGTTGCGGGGAGGCCCGGCGGCGCGGCCCCCTCTGCCGTTGCCCCCTTCTGAGGACTACAGGACCATCGCGGAGCTGCGAGAGGACCGGACAGCGCAATCCGGATATTGGCCCTCGGGAGCCGGTTGAGAAGTATCCCGCCCGCGGTCGGCGAGTGTCCAGACGTGGTCCAGACGAGGGGAGGTGGCGAGCCGCTTGGAGGGGTGCACGCAGTCGAGCGGCCCTGCATCGAGGGAACTTGGTGAGCATGACACGCACAACAAGCAATGCGAAATTGTGAGGGAGGGGGCGGAAGTAAATAAGGGAGGAGGGAGGTATTGTAAAAAGGTGGGGTGAAGGTTTAATTGAGTGATGATAATGGAATGAATGGTAGTGAATTGAGTGCGAGAGAAGGCGGCTAACGTTACGCGAAAGAGGGGGGCAGGGCACGAGAACAACACGTGCAGACGTTCGCAACAAAAAGCTAACGTTACGCGAAAGAGGGGGGCGGGGCACGAAAACATCACGTGCAGCCGCTCGAAAGACACTGATTGGCCTAAATCGCGACTACGTGTGAGGGTGGGTGTGTGTGGTTTCCTACGATTTGACATTTATCATTCAATGAGTAGATGAGGTTCCCTATTGTTCGAGCAAGAAACTCGATAGGTAGATGAGGTTCCCTATTGTTCGAGCAAGAAACTCGATAGGTAGATGACGTTTCCCTGTGGGCGGTGGCTAGTTACGTAGTTGCCCAAAACGGAAGATAATTGGCTGGTTAAGCCCTCCTGTTGAGGGGCGTATCACACGCGAGGCGACGCAGCGTGCGCAGTCCGGTTATAGTATTGATGAGATTACCTTGTTCCAGGAGAGACAGGAAGACAGCTGTAGGGTTAGCGGGGTAGATTGCAAGTGTATTTTGAATTTAAAGAACATAACACGAATATACCAGTAGTTCGAAGAAATAGGTGACGTCACCAGTAGGGATTTAGTAAGATATCGTGAACACAAGAAGCTTTGGGTTTGACATTGGTGGGGAAGAGAAACATGATAAAGGAGCGGACACGGAGATAAACGATAAACGAGTGGATCAAAGAGGAGAAGGGGAAGGGGGCGTGGCTGCGCACGGAGAACGCCGGCCACGGCAAGTGTAAAGGTGGGAGGAGAACGGGGAAAAAGGACGACTGTGTAAGATCGTCGTAAGGGGTACGCAGCTGCAGGGGGCTGCGTGCGCTTCGGCCGCAGGGGGCCGTAGGGGAAGGAATATAATATAACATCATAAATATATTTGTTTTATAATTTTTTTTTTTTGTGATTATTATCATTGCATAATTTGTCAAAGGATTGTCGTAAGTCCCCACACTTGCGGGGCAAGGTAAGCAATAAAAGGTTGTATGTTGCAAACTGGTAGCAAGGGGAAGGGTAAGAAAGGGTGCGCTAGTATGTCATACGGGAGAGGGTTGGGAGGGTGGGGGAATACCCTCACTACCCCACTACAACATATATGCACCACACTGCCACCACATAGGGAGAAGTTAATTAAGTACAGCATAGAGTGGACCCAGGGGACGGACAACAAAATGTTGACACCATGGCCGCCTAATGGTAGCTTTGACCCATATGCCCAACATTCACTATTAAACCATCTGCACAATACATACAAGGGGAAGAAGTTGGCAAACCATGTGGAGGTGTTTAACTTATGGAGGATGTTCCAGGGGTCTAGACCAGGACCAAATGGAATGTTCACTATGGGGGAAACACCGGAAGAAAAGGAGATTAAGAAAGAAGGAACGGATGGGGAAAAGGAGAGTGAAGGAACAAAGAATATGGGGAATGAAAAACTGGGTGGAGGAAAGGTTGATAAATTAGCTGACATAAAACAGGAACCGAGCAATGAGATACCCTTAACACCGGGAGTGAAAACAGAGGGGGGAGGGTTGTACCCTTTAAGAGAATTAGGAGAAATAAAAGGACAGTTAAGGGCGGCTGAAGGATACTCAAACCCGGCATACAGCCCTCCACCATATGTGGCTCATGGAAAGATACCAATGGGGGACGGGAGGAGAGAAGAGCAGACTGTAGAGATAGGAAACGATGAGTGGGTAGCTGCACAGATATTGTTGAAATTACGAGGATCACTAACTGGAGAGGAAAGGGAGGCGGTAAAGAGAACAAACGAGGATAGTGAAAGAGAGAGTGAAATGAGGGGAGAGGAGCTGCTACGGCAGAAGGAAGAGATTTTGGAGGAAAGATTAGCTAAACTAAGGGATGAGCAGAATGAACTGATAAAACAACTTGAGGGGGAGGAAAGAGAGAGAGTGAGGAAAAGGAAAGAAGATAAGGACGAATTGGAAAAATTAAGGGAGCAAAGTGAGGAGAGAAAGAGGGAAGCTGTAAGGGTAAAAGCAGCAGCAGAAAGGGTATCAAGAGTAGTGATGAGGGAGAAGAAGAAGGAAGAAGAAGAAAATGAAAAGGAAATGGAAATATGGAGGAGGAGGATAATATCAGAGACAGCTAAAAAATATGAAGAGGGGAAGGTAATAGAGAGTATAGTAGAAAGAGAAAGGGTGAAATGGGAAAGGAGGAGAGAGGATGAAAGGATATTGGAAGAGATGAGCAACGAAGTAATGGAGGAATTAAAAAGGAAAAGAGAGGAAAATAGTAGGGAGATGGAGGAGAGGAGTGAAGGGGAGAGAGAAGAGAGTAAGAGGGAGAGTGAAAGATGGGGAGAAGTATATAAAAATAGAGAGGTAGCAACAACGTCAGCACTAAGGGGAACAGGTGGTAACAACGGAAAGGAAGAGGGAGACCTAATAGACTTAAAAACTGTAACAATAAAAGGAAAAAAGGCAGAGTGGGGGGCGCAATTTATGAATGATTTTTGTAGTGAGGATGGAAGGAAGAGTGAAAGGGAAAGCTTAGATAAGCTATACCTCACTAGAACAAACATAGATTCGCCATGGGTGAGTAGAAGATGGGAGGAGCTGGAGAGAAGTAAGGAGGAAGTGAAAAGAATGGGAGAAACACAAACTAACGAACACACGCCACCGACGCTCACTAACCAACACACGCCACCCACATCACCATCACGCTCTCTAACGCCACACCCCACATGTTCAACAACTGCACGCTCTCTGCACAGAATAAAGCTCGCACCCTTCATGGACGAAGTTACACCTTATGCATGTCGGCTTAGGGACCTCCCTAGTCGCAGGCAAGACAGGCAAACAGACGTGACAATATTGAACACAGGAAAGGATGAAAAAAGGGGAAAGGAAGAAGAGGGAGGTAGGAGAAGAGGTAGTAAGGAAGGATTTGAAGTAGTAAAAGGAATGGGGGAAGAGGAGGGGTGTGAAGAGTTAACATCATGGAGCATAAAGGATGACACAAGACAGAATGTAATGCCACTGCTGGAGAGAGGAGGGGTTAGACCACAATATGTACCTTGGAAACATACGGATAAGGAAAACATAAAATGTAGGCTCCCATCATTAAGTGGAGGTGCGGGTAAATGGATATATGAAATGGAAAAACACACCGCAGGACAGAAACTAGCAGTGGGAGATGTTAAGGGCCTGTTAATATCAATATTAGGGGATAGAGCGGATGACATTTGGAAAAGAGCGGGATTCCATGGGGTAACAATAACAAACACATCGCATGATGGGGCACCATTTGCAAACTGCAGACATGCGCTATGGCAGGCACTAAGAGTGCAGTACCCAGACACATCAGACATAGGAGCCATTACTTCCCGTAAGATGGGTGAGAACGAGGATCCTGTTGATTATATCCAGGATATTCAAGAGAAGTGGCGCATGGAAACTAGAGAACAATGGGACAAAACACCAGCCATATTTTATCATATACTAGTACAAGGGCTCCCAGAAGGAGTTCAGAGACAATTAAAGAAAGTAGTGGGGATGGAAGCAAAACCATGGCCGGAAATACAACTGACTATAGTACATCACTGTAGAACATGGCAAGGAAAAATGAAACAAAAGGAAGAGGACAGGAAAACAGAAGAGGCCAAATTAGTACAGAAAAAACTTACTAAATATACCATGGAAGGGGCACTAATAACTGCGCCAACACCAATGGCCCAAAGCCCAACGCAAGTAGTGGCTGCACAAAATCCAGCTCAAATAGCGCCTCCACAAGAGGTAATAGAGCAAGTGCTGCCTCTGCAATCACACGCACAGAACATGGGAGGAGGGTACCCAATGCAAGGAGCTGGGTATTATAATTATAATAGAGGGAGAGGAGGGTTTATGAGGGGAAGAGGATACGGATATAATACCCAACAACAGGCTGGGGGACTCAGAAATAACTACCAGACAGGGCAACCAGTATACCAGGACAACACAGGGAACTTCCCATGGCAAAACAGGGAACCACCCGTGTGTTGGAGCTGCGGACTATTAGGACACATGTCACGTACATGCAGGGTCAGGCCAGGAACACCAGCATGGAACGAACAAGCACAACATAGGACATCACAAGAACAGCAGGGCATACAACCACAGCAGATGTCACCACAAGGGAGTGACCAACACTATTCCCTACCACAACAACAAATAAAACAATACCTGCCACAAGTAACTGGTGCAGCGTTAATACAACCACCACCACAACCTGAACGAACGCAATTGGGTGGGGTGACGGTGTTGGGGCACAACCCTTACACAGGGAATGGCCAGTCATTGTACCCCCAATAGGACAGCCCACAGACGGCCTTGGTGTGTCCCATCCTGTCAGTAACACCTAATAGTGCGGAGGAGCCACGCATAGAGGTAACGATAGGTGACAAAAAATTATCATTCCTTGTTGACACCGGGGCAACCCGGTCTTGCATAAGGGAAGGTAAGTTTAAGATGTCAGGCGAAGCCATGAACACACAAGGGTTTTCTGGGGCTAAAGGGTTGGTTCCATTTACTGATAACGTTCCGCTATCTATTGGAGATTACGATCTGTCAGTACCACTTTTGTATTATAGTGCCTCACCAGTAAACATACTGGGGAGGGACATAATGAACAGATTAAATATGACGATCTCCTTTACAGAGGATGGCATAATTTGCTCTACTCCAGGGATTAACATGCTTGCAGCACGACAGATTTTGCAAGCATACTGTGGACAGATAGCGATCAGGGCGGAGCCGGTAGACGGCGAGCTATTCCAGTACGGAACAGACATGGCATTTGCATGGATGCCAGGGATAGGAGGGAAAATATGGAGGAGACCAGCAGCCTATCTATTCCGACCAGAAACACCAGCTAATGAACTGGAAGGGAAGGTCATTGCAGTGGACATTGAGAGCATTATTGCAGCAGCTGATTATGTTGCTGTGCACGCCCAAGATAAAGAAGGGAGAGCATGGAGGGCGGTGATAGCACTAGCAGAAGGATGTAGGCTGACCCAGGTGTCAGATGAAGAGTTGTTTTCAGAAGAAAAGGAGGAAAATGAAATGGTGTTCATGATGAGTGTAGAAATGTGGCTAACAGTGGCTCACAAACAAGTGGCACAGAAAATTGCAATGGCACTTGAGGCACCCGCTGGCACACCAGTCCCATTTTTTAAAGAAGATATGTCAAAGGTGCCAAAATCATTATGGACTATTAGCCCTTATGATGTAGGATGCATTAAAAGCATAGGGGGTGTAAGGATAAAATTAAAAAAGGGTGCCATACTACCAAGAGTGAAACAATACCCATTGTCAAGAGAGGCAGATGAGGGCATATACGAAACCATAACAGCCCTTATAAACAATGGCATATTGGTCCCCTCAGAATCCCCATGCAACACAGCTGTGTACCCGGTGCGCAAGGCTAAAGGAGGGTCTTGGCGGTTCATACAGGACCTCAGACCGTTGAACAACATAGTAGAAGCAGAGTATCCAGTAACAGCAAACCCGGCCACAATTTTGTGTGGCATTCCAGCAGAAGCATCACGGTTTACAGTGATTGACCTTAAAAATGCTTTTTTCTCAATACCATTACACCCAGACTCACAAGACTTGACAAGCTTCACTTACCGAAATAGGAAGTGGAAACATACCAGATTACCACAGGGATATTGTGAATCACCTTCAATTTTCAATAGGGTAATACAGATGGATTTGGGTAACGTTGAGTTGGAAAGCACAGTGTTACAGTATGTGGATGACATAATAATTTGCAGTACAAATGAAGATAAATGTAGAGAGGACTCATTAAAAATGTTGACGATATTGGCTGAAAAGGGGTACAAGGTAGACATGGAAAAGATACAATACTGTCAGGAACAGGTACTTTACATTGGCCAACTGATATCACAATATGGAAGAAGGATTGCACCACAAAGAGCACAGGCAATATCAGGCACTCCCGTGCCACAGACTGTAAGAGAACTGCAGCAATTTCTGGGACTGTGCAACTACTGTAGAGCATGGGTATTTGATTACAGCTCTTACATAGGACCCCTGCTTGAGGGTTTGAAGGAAGCAAATAAAGGGGAGAAAAAGTTGGGATGGACTATGGAAATGAAGGAGGCATTTGATGAATTAAAAGAAGCAATATCAACTGCTCCAGTACTAGCATCCCCAGACTATGAGCGACGATTTTTTATATTTTCACATTGCGACTCAGCAGTAATGAAAGCAGTATTGGCCCAAAAGACTAGCATGGGCTATAAACCAGTAGCATTTTACAGCGGTCACTTAGATCCAATAATGTTAGGACAATTCTCTTGCGAACAAGGTCTTGCTGCAGCTGCATTTGCAGTAGAAAAAGCATCATCAATAACTATGGGGTGTCCAACTACACTATTTGTAGAACATGCACTATTTGCGATATTGAATAAACCTAAGTCCACACTGACGACACAGAGGGCAACAGGTTATGAGATTATTTTGTCCAAAGCTGAACTGGCAATTGTTAGATGTAGCACGGTTAACCCTGCAAGGTTCCTAGCAGAAGTAATTGAAGAGGGAGATTACGCCCACGACTGCACCCAAGTAACTGAGATGTACTCATGTACTAGGAAAGTTGAAGAAAACGCACTAGAGGGAGGTGAGCTTTTGTTTATTGATGGGTCATCAACTATTGATCAAGGAGACGGGATAAGGAGGACTGGGGCAGCAGTAGTACAAATGATGGAAGCGCCAGTGTGTGTGGCTATTAAGTGTGTACAATTACCACAGCATTACTCTGCTCAAGCGGCGGAACTGGTTGCACTCATATTGGCACTAAAGGAAAGTTTTGATAAAAAAGTTACTATATATTCCGACAGTGCATATGTTACATCCACTGTCCACTCAGGGCTATCAAAGTGGAGAAGAAGAGGGTTTAGGAGAGCTGACGGCACTCCAGTACAACATGCCCTCTTGTTGGCTGAACTAATTGAAGTAATAAACGATCCCCAAGAACTAGCCCTAGTAAAATGCACAGCACACACCAATGGAGAAGACTATATATCAAAAGGAAATGCAGCAGCAGACGCACATGCAAAATATGCTGCATATTTTGGTGAGATATGGAACCCCACAGACTCACAGAGAGGGAGAGGGAGGGGAATAGCGAGGGAGATGTTAATAAAAGAAGGGTACACCCATCTCCCAGCCACCCAGATTATGGAGTTACAAGCGGCTGCACCAATGGCCGAAAAAGAAGTATGGGTGAAAAGAGGATGCACAATGTCACCAACCGACGCACTATGGCGCCAGGGTGGCACTGGGAAAGTTGTAATACCATTGGCATTGTTAAATACCGCCTTGAACCAATTACATCACCCTGCCCATACAGGCAAAGAAATAATAGCAGCACGAATTAGAGAAGATTGGTTCTGTCCCGAGTTAACATCCCATGTGTCAAATTTTATCAGCAATTGCCTTACATGTCAACAGTTCACGGCCGGTCATACTTTAAAGGTGATAAGAGGTACCATACCCCGACCAGAAGGACCTTTTCGGCACCTCCACATTGACTATGTTGATATGATCAACATTTGTCAAGGCAATAGATACATGATAGTAGTAGTATGCCCATTTTCTAGGTGGATCGAAGCAGGGCCCTGTTCACACCCTGATGCGTTTAGAGCAGCCAAATTTATAGTAAGGGAGGTATTCCCCAGGTGGGGAGTGTGCGAGGTGTTAAGATCAGACAACGGACCCCATTTCGCAAATGAAATGTTCCAGCATATCACATCCCTACTGAACATTAAACACAAATTTGCATGTGCGTACCACCCACAGGCCAATGGTGTATGTGAACGCCTGAATGGCCTATTGAAGGAGGCAATTGCTAAAATACAGCAAACAACAAAGAAAAGTTGGTTGTATTGCCTTCCGTTAGCACTGTTCGAACTTAGAAACAGGCCAGGGTCCGACCACCACCTCACCCCACACGAGGTGGTTACTGGACGCCAAATGCGCCTCCCCCTAACACCAACGTCAAGGGCATTCACCGACCAAGAAAGTTCTGCGAATGTGTTAGGTGATGAAATGTATCAATATGTGTCTTCTTTGATTACTAGCGTTGTGTTTGTGTCTCAACAGCTCGAGCGCACACGGGGCGGGTCCACCAGCAACCAAGAAATAGACGAAAATACAGAATTGGGAAAGGAGAACTTGTGCCAACTTGCCAAAGGTGACCACGTACTACTTCGAAATTTTAATAGAAGGTGGAACCAGCAGAGGTTCACTGGCCCCCATTTAGTAGAGGACGTATCAACAAGAGCAGTAAAACTAAAGGATAAGCGTGCGTGGAACCACCTGCATGATGTAAAAATCTACAAACTGCAGACCCGCCCCAGCGCCAACGACAGGTCCATTGGAAAAACGCCAACAACATCCCCGGCAGCGGAAGAAAACACAACCACAGACAACGACCCAATTGTTCCCTCGGAGAGAATAACGGACGAAGAAGGGGGTGATCCCCACACTGCCCACCCCATGGTCACACGTTCAAAGAGTAAAACTGCTCCCGCCATCTGAGCAAACCCCCCCCCCATTGACTACTAAATACAATTGTAATAAAAACTAAGGACTTCGCTTGCACCAATACACATGTAAACACGTGAATGTTCTCTTTTTCTCTCGCACATACAAGAGCTGCGTAATATTGTATTGTTAAGAAAAATTATCTAACAAATTCAGTGTGCAGGCGTAGATGGTGCTGCCAGACGATAGTTACCCAGAAGAATTGTCACACCAATTTGTATACGAAATAAAAAGGCCAACATACTTAAAAAAGAAAAGGGTACGTGTATACTACACGGCCTTCCTCCTGGCCATAGAAAATTACATGCCCCACCTCCGCCCATACTTGCCGGTCTTGAGAGACCGATCACTTAGAGTAGCGTGGGAGCAACTCTTCACCTGGGCACTGAATGACTATTTGATAGGGAGAGCTTAATGAAACAAAACTAACATTTAATAACAAGCACTTTTTGAGAATTTTTAGGCGGGCAACTTTAACGTCGCAAGAATACGCTGCCAGGACTGCAGCAAGGTAAGAGCAAAAATGTCGGTGAGGTTAGCATATGTAATAAAAATAATAGGGATTTTTATGATCACCGGAGTTTTGGCTGCCTCTGTATGGCAGTACAGCTATGCTATGAGTTTTTTTGCTGCACCCAAACCTAATGTACCCCACCTCCCTGCTGCAACAGGTGTTACGTCAGGTGGTAACAGTAACAATGAACAAAAGCGAAATAAAGTTAAACGCAGCACATACTCAGACAATAAAGGTATTGATAATTATGTACAAGATTCAGCACACGTCACAAACAACATATGGTACCAGCACATGACCCGCATTGGTAAGCAGACAACTGAGGATAGCTGTTACGTTTGCTCATTAATACCATACGCCATGAGCGCTTCACGAACATTTGTTGCCACAGAAATAGATGAAAAAACAGCACAGTGCATAATATATTTGGCCCTGTTCCAAACGAAAGGAAGATTCCAAGGAACAGTAGTGCACATGACATGGAAAACACGAGACTCATACCCATATGAAAACAACTTCCTCAAGACCTATCTGAGTTATCACAAGACCAGTTTACATGCTGAAGCATTCAGATACATAACAAGTGGCCCTGAAAAAGGAGAAACAAAGAAGGTAACACTGCAGTATCTACCATGTGATTGGTACGCCACGGAAGTTCCGGGTAAACAAGGATGCTGGGAGAGGCCATTACTGACGATAACAGGAAAGGTGTTCCTGGGTACCAGCTGGGAGATAGGAGTGGTTGGCAGCAACATGGTAACAAAAGAAACTATCTCAACCATCGAGACACACAATCATCGATGTTGGACGACATGGATCAAGTATGTACCAATGCTCACGTGGGTAGAAGAAGATGAAGACCCGATAACTATATTACCATTGACTGCGCCCAAAGTATGTTACCAGCATAAAGGAGAGGTGGACGTGGGATATAACACCAATTGTGCAAGTGTGATGGAGTTACCTGAGGGGGGAGCGGGAACAGCAGTAATAATGGACCATTATTGGGCCTGTGGAGAAAAGGCATATCATACACTGCCTCCCCTGTGGAGTGGTGTGTGCACAATGGTACACGTCAATGTACCATCACTAGTGGTACCTAAGAAGCATGTCGATGTGGCGAAATTTCCGAAAATGGATGAAGGAGACAGGAGAAGAAAGAGATCTGCACCACTCCAGAAGGAGCAAGAAAACAGGACCAACAGCAATGATACTGTCCTAAACAGGAGAAAAAGACAAGGAGAGCCATTAACAGGAAATTATCTGTGGGGAAGGTCGGAAACGGAACTAACATCAATACCGCCAGAACACAGACTATTCAGCAGAGCAGCAATGTTCTTCTCCTCAATAATACATCCGGGACTGCAGGCATACGCAAACGCAAAATGGCTGCAAATAACCAGATGGGAACTAATGATGACCATAAATTCGACAGTAAATGGGTTTAACGCAATTAAAGAGGAGCTGCGAGCTGTGAGGATGGTAGCACTACAGAACAGATATGTATTGGACCTTCTCACAGCAATGGAAGGAGGAGTTTGTGCAAAGATAGGACAATCATGCTGCACGTTCATACCTGCCAACGATGCCGACAATGGTACACTAACAGAAGCAGTTTCACAATTGGCCCAGATGCACTCCAAAATGATGGACGAAAGTAACGGCGTAAACAAGGATAAAAGCTGGTTTTCACTATTATGGTCATGGATGCCATCTTGGCTGTCAGATGGACTGAAAATAATAGTGGGATGTGCTATTTTGGCTGGAGCTGCACTGATAATAATTAGATTTTGGAAAGCCCGGAAGGCGCGCTCAACTGATGAGTTGCTGGAAATGGTGGGAATGCACCCCTTGATGCCAGCGGATGACGGCCAGCACACAGGTGTGATAATACACGAAAGGGAGAAGTTGCGCACCCAAATCATCGCCAATCATCTAGACCCACCATCAGTGAAGATCGAGAACCCAAGGAACCCTAGGAGCTACATAGGAAGATGGGTGTACTGTACTCCTGGAGGAACATGCGAATACATGTATTGGTCATTTGAAGATCACGTAAACCATTATGGACATCTCGGAGGGATAACCAAGATATGGAGAGTAAGAGGAGATAACGAGAAGGATATGTTTGTGGTCGACAAGTCGACCAGAGGGGGGACTGAAGTGGGAGAATGGAAAACCAGACTCCCGTCCTTCACCTCTCGCGCTTGGCCTAGAGGGTCGCGGCCCAGACACCCGCCACGAGAAGAGTTTGCCCATTTACCAGATGACCAAATACCCTGGTACAGAAACATACGGATGTGTCCATCTGCCTGCCCAACAGCCCGCACTGGCCATGCCGACACCTGCGGCACGGACCAACTAGACTGAAATCTACACATCGTTAGAGATGCCATGACGACCTAGATAACGGGAAGCACCGCTGAACTATTATACACGCTGAACATTTCCACACCAATCTACACGAAGAACATACTCAGTGCTCTGACGTAGGCGACAGGCTTATTCACGGACGTGCATCTTTATTATTTTTACATAGGCTTTCAGAATGCAGAAACGCAAGACGCACCATGAGCTCATTTATAACGCTTGCTCACGCTTCTCTTGAAACCCGTTACCATCATGAGAGATATAATGGAAACACGATACTGGCCATGAAACTGTATGCCACTATAACCTAAAGCATCCATGCACTAAATGGATTACTCGTGCACCAGGCCCAAGTAGGCCCCAAGCAAGAGTTCCCGTGGACATTAACAAAGCAAAAGTCAGGTTGCTGAGCCTGCAGAAAGAACCCAGTGGAGCAACCAGCCAAGGTCGTAATGTTGCAAACCCACAGTCAAGAAACAAATCTTCAAAGGCACGATGTTGCAACCTCGCACTCCACGTACCAATGTTAAAATCATATCTGCAAATTAAACCAGACATACAGTGGAAAAACAATATTAATTGTGCAGAATTATGCCTCAAACACGGTCCCTCCCCACGTGACCAAGCCGAACCTGACGAGATGCCAAAACCCAGGAGAGAAAAGGCGTCTGGGTACCTCGCTACGAGACGCAGGCCGACACACTTGAAAGGCTCAATGGACACCTGCTACAGTGGGAACGGTCAGTCTCCCACCTATGAATAAATCCTCACATTGCCTGCACGTACCCATATTGAAACACTGTTGCAACCACAGGTGCACCGTGTGCTGGGAACAACGGTGGTCCCAGGCTGGGGAGCTCACGGATGCACCAATCAGAACATGAGGTTCTTATCTCAGACGTCAGTAACGTTAGCCAATCCTCAGGGGTCTTCATGTAACAATTCTTATGTATCTAATTGTAGGGACAACCCAGATATACCACCTGACTACACCTTAACCACTAATATCATTCTCTATATGCGTACTATACTAACCCCACCACTCGAGCAACCAATCAAGAGTGGCGATAGGTTCTTTTGGTAACTTTTTGGAATGACGCAAGTAGCGCGTCATAATGTAGTAAAAAGGGCCTGCGAGCCCCACTATTGTGTGTGTGTCAGGACGAACGCGTACGCTCCTTGACCCATCCCTGCCGTTTGCATAATAAACGACAGAAGTTGCCTTGCTCCTTGTGTGTGCCTCATACTCTGTCTCGATCCGAGATATACACGGGAGGAGTTGGGGCCTCCCTGCCCGGAGGTCTGCGGACGGCCCGGCCGACCCCGGCAGAATCCCCCCCGACACAAACTTCTGGACCAAGTCACACTTAAGCCTTGACGAGGAAAAGACTATGACAAACTTTGATCAAAGATATTTACATTGGAAACAGACACAACATCCCGATTCATCCAGAACTGAGACTTTGTTTGGCAGCGCTTATGGTGTCCCACAGTAGAGATATCACAAAGGACGTGGTTACGTATTTCCACTTAGTGTTAAGATCATACCCGTCACTGGTAGGGAGGCTCACCAGTGTCACAGACTTTCTTCAAGATCCTGACAATTAAAAAATAATCAGACACCTGCTTACTTTCATTGCGGAAGCATTCATCGTACTCCCAGAGTACAGTGAGAAGAACATAAATGCTTCCACCACAGGCGATACTAGATGAACGCATCAATACACTTTTCTTTCGCATAATCGAAGACTTTCCATCTATTGTCGGGAGAACAACTGATACATTGACATTCCTTCGAGATCCAGCAAACACTGAACATTTGAGCCATTTGTTGAATAAAATCAGTATTTTGGTCGCACTCCACGTGACCAGACAGTGCAGACATTGTTCACGTCAAGGAAAGAACACATAATCCTGAATCTTTACAAAGACTGGTCAAATGTCCCTATCACCAGAAGACAGCAGATTAGGGCACAATGTCCTTTTTCCCCTAGTTACTGACTTTCCGGAATAAGTGGGGAGACCTATCGAAGTTGACGTCCTCACCTTAATCCGATATCCGCTAATATCGCACAGATGGGAATGCTCCTGCATGGAATAATTCTCCAAGTAGAACGTTCCAATCATCAGTGAGATCATCTGAGGAGATTCTGAAGAAACCTTCTGCCGAGGGACAGATCGAGGGAGCAGAGTCAAGAACCTTATTTGTTATATTTGTTGTAATTTTTTTCCATATTTCTTCACACTGACCAGTGTCCAACATGTTCTCAGGACTGAAGCAGATTAGAGGAGTGGACTGGGAACTCACACACTCATTGAAGTACTATTTTAATCTATTTTTCCCATAGTCTAGCAAAGGAACTGTATCCTGTATCAAGAGACAATCTTCACTCACAAGACACTTGTGAAGCACCTGACACTTTCTGACAGAAAATTGTTCAAAGAAGGATATTGGGTGGGGGAGCAATAACATTGACATTTGGCGAATGATCAAGATGGGGGCCCAGCGCAGTAACTTGGTCCACCCACAAGCAGAGAGGCACCCTCGCTTCTCTGGAAGGAAATGTTGTCTCCTTACATATCGAACTATAATGTACTTATGTATTATTATTGTCATTATTTTTCTGTCATTAACGATCAGAACTGCATTTTTTATTGGTGCACATAGTGTTCCAATTTCAGTGCACCCACCTCATGATGTGCGCATGAAACCCACAAAAGCACCGAGACCGTATATAGTCATTTCAGTGCCTAGAAATTCTGATGGTAGAGTAAATGAACTTGAAATGAACGTGATTAATAGTAATGTACACATGTCTATGGTAACGAATGTGCAGGAAAGCCAGAGACAGGGTCGGCACAGAAAGAATGAAGACAAAGCACTGACAACTACACGCACATACACACTGAATGCACACAAACCAGGCCAAGCGGCAAGGACCACAGAACCTCAAACGAAAGCAGCAGAGAAGATGAGACTGCCTTCCGAAAAAACTTTCACAGGAGATAGTGAGGAAAAACAAGATGAATTAAGAGAAAGACCAACATAAGCAGTCGTATCAGAAGCCCTTAAGAAGACAGAAGCGGCCACAGAAAAACTCTCCTCAAGGACACAGATGCTAGTAGACCTTTTATTTCCACACCTGACTAGGGCAAGAAAACAACAAGAGGAACTGAAGAACAGAACGGCAGAGACTGTATTACCCAGCACACATATTCCAACACAAGGGACAAGTACCAGACCTACAATACAGCCATATACCGGACCAGTGTCAGGCTGGTTGGCATGGGCACTTGCATGCAGCAGAGAAAAAATACACGAGGACCAGGAAAGAGCTGCGAGACTCTTGTCCACTCAAATGGCACAGATGAAGAAGCATGCACCATGGACCAGGATACCTGAGAACCTTCCCGCAAGAAAAAGCCATGCAGAGGCATTCAAGGATGTAGTTATAGCAAACTACAAGAGAACATTAAGGATCAAGAGAAGCCTACAAAAAATAATAATAAACTGAATGATTACCTGGACAGCACAGCACATCTTGGGAACAACATTTGGTACCAGCATATGAAAGAAGTTGGAAGACAAAAGTCGGAAGGAGAGTGCTTTGTTTGTGCACTTCTACCGTACAGCATAGGAAATCCAAGATCTTTGTGGCTGTAGAAATTGATGTCCCGACAGCACATTGTCTGTCACACGTAGCAATGTGCAACACCAGAGGCCAGTTCATGGCAAATGATGCCTCATTGATATGGGCAACTGAAACAGATTAGCCTGATGAAGATGATTATGTTCAAGACATCAAGACAAGAAATAGAGCTCATAATAGGAATCACGTGATCAGGTATGAGAAGCCTGAAGTTAAAGGAGCAGGAATAAGATGGGAAGTAAACGTGAGACTGAACGTCCAAGGAAAAACTTCAGAAGAGGCTCAAATTTGGAAGAACAGAGGCCAAATGCATTTGGGGAACAGGGCTTTCACCAAACGGATGGGAAGAAGGAGTAGTGGTCTGCTGAGCATGGATGGTCCTTGGAGCCTGCAAGGAAGCAATAGAAAATTCACAGAGACTGTGCAAACCTCTATGGTCGAAACTTACAAAATTACTGACATGGGTCGAAGACAGAGGGTGACCCTTGCTGAAAGTGCCACTAGAAAGCCCGAAATTGTGCTTCAGGAACAATGGCACAAGGAAGATGGGAGAGAATCAGAACTGTGGACGAATTTTTGAAGCTCCAGGCATGACTCATGGAACTGCAATAATTATGGATCATTATTGGGCATGTGGATCCAAAGCATACTGCCGAAAAACTGGGGAGGCATATGCACAATAGTGAATGTCCACGTTCCAGCACTAGTGATCCCGAAAGGTGATCTGAATATTGACAGTTTCCCGAAAGCAGATGCTCACCTGAGGAAAAGAAGATCTGTGGAACTGACAACTCGAGTGAAGAGAGAAAATTATTTTTCTGCCAAATCAGAAGAAGCATTTCATGCAATCCCATATGAACACAGGCTGTTCAGCCTCACCTCATCAGTGTTCGCGACAATCCTCATGCCAAGATTCCAAGTTGGAGCAAATACTAAATGGTTGCAGATAACCAGATGGGAATTACTGCAAACCATCAACTCGTCAATAAAAGGATTCAATGCAATCAAGGAAGAGTTAAGAGCAATCCGACTGATGACTCTCCAGAACAGATATGTACTTGACATGATCACAGCTATGGATGGAGGAGTTTGTGCAAAAATCGGAGAATCATGTTGCACATTTATACCTTCTCATGACGAAGAAAATGGAACTTTAACAGAAGCCATAGGTATGCTGACAAATCTACAGAACCAGATGATCAATGAAACTGACGAAGTTGATGATGACAGCTGGTTTGGATCACTGTTTTCATGGGTTCAGCAATGGATGGCAGATGCATTCAAGTTCCTAGGAGCCCTGCTAGTAATGATAATACTAGGATTTTGTGTCATCAAGATAATAATCTCGCTATGCCAGAAAACAGCGAAGAAAGCCATAGGGATGAAGATCGTGATTGATGTCAAACCAGAATAGAAGCCCAGAGACCTAACTGATGATGAAATAAGAGACTTTGTGAAGGCCAGCGAATATGCGTCAGAAGGTACAAAGTTTCTGTATCCCAGGAAACACAGAAATTATGAAGGAAAATGGATCTATTGTAGCCCAAATGGACATTGTCAGCTAATGACATGGAACAAAGACGAACATGTAAAAACAGCAGTAAACCTGAAAGGAGCGATAAATATATGGACACCAAAGAGACACTCCTTCAAACCGTCATGTACAAACCCAGAAGACGAAGAAGAAATGGATACAGAAGAACCAAGTAAGATGACTCCAAAAGAGGAAGCAGAAGTGGTCGATAAACGGACCAAAGGGGGGAGTGTAGAGAAGGTCCCAAATATAGCCTGCACTCCAGCCACCCATTTTGAAGTACCAGGAACGTTCACACCGAGATATGTGACGTATGATGAGCAAATAAACCAGCAGACAGCCGCATTAGGGTTCTGCCCAGTGCCCATCAGTAGAGCAATACTTATTGAAGTGCCAATAACGAGACAACCATGGGCAGTAAGGTATCCATTGAGACAACCCTACCAACAAATGACATGAAATAAAGATTGCTTAAACACTGTCCCAGAAGAAACTTAAAAGGCCTTAATTGAAGACGAACGGTGATGACGCAAGGGCCCAGACAGACTCACAGATGGATGAAACGACAACCAAAAGATGACACACAAAGACGAAATGTCATGAATAAGGATAGCATGAACTTGGAAGGAGAGACGATGTTGAAATGTAAAGAACCTTAAACTGTAAAGCAGGATGAAGATATTCAACCAGCTAACGCCTGTACATATGCTTGTAACCGCAAGAAGCTAAGAAAACAGGGCAGCTTGCTATGCTAAGTGGAAGAATAGAGAGGCAAGCGCCAACAATATATCTACTTCAACGAAGCACACTATATAAGTGTGAGTCCACTTTATACAAAAGCAGAATTAACCCAGCTTACTAAGGGTCAAACAGGACAGGATTTGTGTTCCAGCTAAAACAAGAAGAGACGGCGGAATCGAAACTCAGCAAAGAGCAGTCCGTGCCTGGGAAGTCGAGGTCAAACCAAGAAAGGGAGGCGGACAGTAGCTTCGTCGAATCGAAACTTAAGAGCAGAGCAGCCTGCCCCATGAAGGTCGAGATAAGGAGGCCCAGGCAGGTGGCAGGCCGAAATTAGAATTAAATGGACAAATAGAAGGAAAATGAAGCAGATTCACGGTGTGCTAACACGTGATCAGCCAATAGCAAAGAGACACCAACATCTGATGTCACCCAAAACAGAAGATACCATAACGTTTCCTGACAAGAGGCTACAGTTTTGAAGCCGACCACAGCCAACTAATTGACACATAGCACTAAAGTACTGAATGATGGAAGGGAGGCTGGGTGAATCTTGGGGCATCCTGCATCTGGGTGACCATTCAGTGTGCTGCTAATTAAAGTGGAGATTTATGCTTGGGGTTGTAGCCAACCCAATCACAATGGGCCAAATAATCTAGGGTCCTATAGATAGTAGAACCAATGGGACGCCGTGCTTTTAGTGACATCAACATGAGTAATGTTAGAGGGAAGGGCATAGACGCCCACCTAATAAGGGTTATCCAATCCTCACACTCTGTTACCATATACAGATATAGCATCTATACTTAAGTTACCTTTTCCAACCAATATAATTGCATGACAAACTTATGAGTGTTACACGTCAATGATGATGAATTTTGGGTATAACTGTTACTGTTTGAATGAAGTTGCTGGGAGTTGAAGCGAGACGGGCGATCGCAGCACTATTGATTCCCATGTTTCCCCGTTTTTTGTACTTGTCATTAAACAGACTCCCCTTTGCCAAACAATTTAGTTGTCCTTATTGATTGGTGTTGCAGTAAGACATCCTGCACCCCTTCCACCTCAAGGAGCAGCCATTTCGTCTTAAAAGTACGACAGAGCGAGCTCTAACTCTATGGGCCAGTCAGGGGTCACTCACACTCGAGTACAGTTCTCAGTAGGGATGTACTGAACTTTGGCTTCGAGTAAGTATTCAGACGAACTTCGGATGAAATCCAATTCAGCTTCTGCTGAATACTTTACGTAACACTGTCTTCCCTTTTGAGAGATAAGAGCCAGCCACAGAGAGTGTAACTGCTGAGGGAAGGCTGCAGCAGACAATAATCTACTAGTTTATTGGCTGCTGCAGCCCTCCCCCGACCATAGTGAACTATTTGGCTGTGTCTGAATTGCTGAGAGACAAATGAATATGTCCTCCATAACTATATCCCCACCTCTGGCCCAATATCATAAAGGTGTGAAACTTTATTCTTTATGAGCAATGGCCCTTATCCCAGTCAGGTACATCAAGGTATGAATAAGATAGTAGCTGAAGATGGCGAGAATAACTAAACACTGATCAACGAATCATGCATTTGCATCCATTAGACATTAAGTACATATGCACTCACCGTGAAGAAAATGCACTAGGTCAAATATGCATGAAGAATACTAACACTGCAACCATAGAGGCATGAAAAATATGAACATAAGCAATATATAAGCTGAATGCAACATGAATGGCACACAAGTATAGCTCACTAACATAGAAATTCAACAGTAATGAAAAGCCATCTTTTCTAAAATGGAAGCTGCATCACACTTCTAAGTAAATGAAAGGCATTAAGGCTTAAACGAGAATTAACAACTCTGCAATAACAAAATAAAGATCCTTGCAGAGAGCACACAGTATCTAGTAGACTGAACTAAGGTTACTAGGGAATTAGGGAGGGCCCAAGTGCCACAGAGATGGCCCAAGATAAGTATTCCCAGGAAGACTTGTTCAAAGACTCAATGAAGGTACACTTCCAGCAGCTTGACTTGCAGATAAGAGAAAGTGATCCCGGACACTTCTGGTCACCTCTAGGAGTGACTTCTTGGAATCATGTAAGTAATACCCTTATCTCCACAATACCTTACGTTAGAAAAAAATGTTCATGCTGAATGCTCTGTGATGTTGCAGCTCTGGATCTGACCTCTGGATTCCTTGGTCTGATAATTGAAGGCAGGACAATGGACGGGATCTCTCAGTAGCAGTCTCCACGGAGGTCCTGGGGCCTGACTCTTGTTTCACTCTGCAGTTTTGACATCTTTTCCGCAGTTGGATCGGATCTTTGGAGTATTCTTATGGGTTCAGCAAAGATTTGGATGGATTCAGCCTTTCCACTATGATGCACTTTTAATGGGTAGCAGGTCTCCTGGTATTGGGGTTCTGCAGCTGCGGAAACTCCTAGGACCTTGGGAGATGGCTCAATTCAAAGTTTGCCCTGGGACAGGTTGTTTCCACCAGCCACATTGAAGGAGTCATCCTCTTTGGAGCTCCTCTGCTACACAGAAAACAGGGTGAGGGCAGCAGTAGTCACTTCACAGTGTTGCAAAGGGTCTGCAGGCATCTCTGGTCATCTTCTTCTTCGGTTACTTCAGCTTCCAGTGGTCAACTTGCTTTTCACTCCAGAAGCAGCACCTTTTATAGAGCTCCAGCACACATTCCTCTGCAATCTCTCTCAGCATTTTACAGAAAGGGGCATTTGGCTGTGCAATCAGGACAGCCGGACCCCCTGTGGGATCTGGTCTTATTCAGGCACTCTGTCAGACAAAGTACACAGGGGTGGAAGATTCCTCCCCCACTTCCTGCTTGCCCAGTCACTCTGGGGCCTAAGTGGGGACACCCAAGTGTGTCCCATCTTCTTTAGAAAAACAAAAAGATTATATGCATGTAGATGAAACACTTATGGCATTAGTCATAATGTTATTTATAAGTTTGCTAATAACATCTTTGAATTTCTTAATAACTGTGTAGGATATGATTGTAGAAGTCACACTGTGCACATTGCTAATGTAAACATCTGTGGATATTTTGGATAAGCAGATAGTGTCAGTAAATATGTACAGCTTTATTTGCAGTGGAAGCTCAGAGTGCATTTGTTGTTTTATTTAGAGCTTGCTTTAAAATAAACTATTGTTTACAATCTTACAGATTTCTATTTGCAGATTCAAGAAGATCTATAACTTTTTTTCTATGTATATTCATTGTGAATTAAAAATAAAAACATGTAAAGAAATCAATTTACAGACGGGCTTGCAGAATTAGGTCTTTTCAGGGTGTAATATATTGCATATCTGTGCTGCAGAAAATTATTATTTAACAATAAGCCCTGTGCCAGGGGGCAATACCGTGACAGGTAATGTGCTAGGGCCCATTATTACAGGCCTGACCGAAGTGAGGGCCTTTACAAAGACCCTGGAGTATTACCTGACGCAGTAATGCTCCATCAGCTCTGGCCTTCTTGCGTTTAGGAATCTGGCCCATTAGACCAGGACACTAATAGTTGCAAGCCACACCAGCATTTTGCAACTGAAAAAGATGTATCCCATGGAATGAAATATGAAGTCTCTTGACCCTTTCGATAGCCGCCTTTTAAAATAGGAGGAGGTCATGTTCAACTTCTGTGGTAAGGTTCAAGGAAGCCATCGCAAAGTTTGGGAAACTCAAAGTTTATTCAACATCTTGTCCGCGCACATTGGGATGAAGTGGATGAATCGTCTAGAAAGGCTCATGTGAAACATAAGGTGAAAGCGCATGGAGAAAGATTAGTACAGCAGTATTTATCATCTGTGCCATAGAGTTCCAATATGATCACTAGTTATTATCCATTAACTAGCACCCTACCTCAGTCCATTCTGCCTGCATCCGATCTTTCAAACTTTGTGGTGATGTGTAAAACATTTCACAGCTTGATCGAGGTGGGAAGTGGCATCCTAGATGCTTTGCGCAAGGCTCTTTTAGAACATATGGCCAATTGTGAACGCCAGGAAAAATGATAAAAAATTTACAAAATATAAAATGTGAAAACAAATGAATATTCTTTTTTTAAACCTTTTGTTATATATATGAAGTCTAGTGTGTTTCCCTTCCCAGTTCCTACCTCTGTTTTCCTTATCTGTGCGTATAATCATGGGTGTCTGCTTTTGACATTCACTATGGAGGCAAAATATCTGGGCATATGTTATTCTTGCAATTGGTCATTTTTTAAGTTTTTCAGTGATGCTTAAATATAATTAGTTGGGGCTGTACAGTGAAGCACAACAGTCACGAAGAACAAGGAGCTTGTAGCACAATGTTGAACACAAGTCAAAACAAGTCAAAATGAGTTTGTGATTGATGAATATCTTGGAGTGGTGGGTTGCAAGTGTTTTAAAATATTGAGTGGCCATGCCCACCGGCTATGGGCGAAGGCCATGTCTAGTGGTATGGTAGTGTTTGGCTGTGCCCGCCAGCCATGGCTAGTTGTCTGGTAGTGTTTTAAAATGGGCAGTGGGCACCGCCAAAGGCCGAAGACAAGGCTGGTGGTCTTGAAGCATTCTAACAAGCTGTGGAATAACACAACCCTTTAAATTCAAGGAAAAAACTTTTGTTGCAGGGACACTAAAATGAGCAATACATTGTAACTAAACCCCTGAAATTCAGTTAAAGCCACCTTAACGTTGCGCCCCCTGTTGCACAGCCTATGACCACAATGATGACATCATAGATGACATCACCGATGACATCACTGATTACATTGCAACAGTAACCAGCCTTAAGGATGGCCTTCAGCCATGGTCAGTTTGCATGGCCAAATATATTTTGACACATTAATGGGTACTAATGATGCCCTTCAGTCATGAACACTGGCCATAGTCTTCACCCATGTGCACTTTATATTTTAAAACACTAACAGGCCACCAACCATAGACCTTGGCCTTCACCATCGGCTACACTTCCCATTGTGTCCACTGTATATTATAGACACTTATCAGCCACTCGTCATGGGCTTTAGCACAATACTGGCCAGTGGCCACAATCTTTCTGCCCACTATATATTCTAATATATAAATGGACCTCACAAGCCATGGCCTTCGACCATGAGCATTGTGTACATCCTTTGGTTATGTGCACTGTATATTTTTAAATACTAACAGGCCATAGGCGATGGACTTCGGACATGCACACTAATCAGCCTCTATCTATGGCCTTTGGGAGTGCCCACTGTATCTTAAATACACTAACCAGCCACTAGCCATGGTCTTCAACACACTACTAGCCAGTTGCTACAGCCTTTGGCCGTGCCGACTTTATATTCTAACATATTAATGGCCACTAGCTATGTTATTTAGCTATGGCCACTGACTGCACCTTTCAACATTGCCAACTATATTTTTTAAAATATTGACAGGCCACCAATCATGGCTTTTAACTGTGCACTTTAGTATTTTGTAACACTAACTGACCACTAGCTTTGGTGTTTGGTGATGGTCAGTGACCACAGCCTTTGGCATGGACAAGTCCATGGCAGAAATTGTTATTAAGAAAATCAAAGTTGTTATGAGCTAGCATATTAATCATGTTCTGTCTAATGCCATTATTGATTTAATATATTATGTACAATGTAATTAGTGTTGTCAGTAGTGATTTCATCAGTGATGCAATTTGTGATGTTATATCTGTTCTCCCACAACATGTAATTAGGGATGTTATCAGTGATGTGATCTGTGATTTCATCATTGTGGTCATAGGCTGCAGAACAGGTGGCATGAAGTAAAGGTTGCTTTAGCTGAATGTCAGGGGTTTTGTTGCATTAAGTTCCCACCTTAATGTCCATGCAAGAAAAGATTTTCCTTGAATATCTCTGTGTATAGTGCTGTGTCTTCATAAGCTCCATTGTGCATGCCATAATTGATCCTGTGTCAGGTTTATCCGGGTACGCTCTTCTCAGAGCAACCCATACATGGCAAGATAGTTGTTAAATGGAGCGCCATCATGTGCATTATTTTCTGGCTGTACTCCTGGGTACCCCGATTTTTCCCAAATGGTGCTTGCCTGTTCACTTAAAATGTTAGCAAGTAAACTCTTCATGTCTCCCACTGCTAATGTAACTCCTGCTATCTTTTTTTCGAGTGCATATATCAATTTACCCACTCCCGCTGTAAGAGTTGATAGTGTCTTTATCATATTGTTTTTGTCTATATGTGGCCAAGGCACATGCTGTGATCTCCCTTTGTGCTTCTGTATTAATGGGAATTGGGTCCCCCTTTCCGTTGCTGTATATTTGTGCCCCTTTTTAACATCTTCTCACTGCTATGGTTGAAGGGCATGGCCTAAGCCGCTACACCCTCACAGTCCTCACTCTCTTCTCAAACTCCATTTCCCAATCTTCCTCATCTTCCTCCTGATCCTCGTCAGTTTCTGTTGTGGCTGAATCAGAATCAAAGGTTTGCCCTCTATGCAATGATCCTTCCTATTTTTTCCTTTTTCCCTTGTTTCTGCATGCCATCTTCTGTCTCTTTTTTTCACATCCTTAATCAATGCTCTATTCATCTTCAATAATAAATCCCCTGCTCTCCATGCATAAGCATTAACCACATTCTCTTCTCTTCGTCGCCCTCTGGAGCTCTTCCTCGGTTTTCCGAATAGCTGCTTCTAAGTCCATACATGCTTTATTTTCTAGGTTTGTTATTATTTATTTATTTATTTATTAAATTTATATAGCGCGCAGGCAGCCCAGGGGCATTGTGGCACTGTTACTTGCAAGGAAGACTTAGTTACAATGTGAGCAGGTTGTGCCTTGGGTTACAGTAAGGCAGTGACCTGTGATCAGATATATCACATAATACATCATACAATACAATTATGAGGGCTAGGCCATGTAATTGTTAGATGAACAGGGTCGTTTTCAGGGTTTTCCGAAAGGCGGTCAGTGAGGGTTCAGAGCGCAGGGAGCTAGGGAGGGTGTTCCAGTGTATGGCAGCGAGGTACGGGAAACTGGAGCCCCCTGCTCTGGTCCTTTTTACCCTGGGTACTGAGAGCATGCTGGCATAGGGTGATCTAGTGGGTCTTGTGGAGGAGACCAGGTGGATCCTCTGCGAAAGGTACATTGGGGCGGCAAGATGGACACATTTGTGGGTGATGCTTAGAGCCTTGAATAGGATCCTCTCCTTTATGGGGAGCCAGTGGGAAGCTTTTCTGGCAGCGGTGATGTGCTCTCTCTTGGCAATGCCTTGTGCAGCGCGTAGGGCACTGTTCTGTATTACTTGGAGCTTCTCAAGATTTTTGTTGGAGGTCCCAAGGAAAAGAATATTGCAGTAATCAAGTCGCGAGCCGGTTATGGCCCTGGCTATGTTAGTGCAGGTGTCTTTTGACAGATAAGGTCTGATTGCGTTAAGGAGTTTTGCATGGTAAGCGGCCGAGGAGGCAATGGCGTTTACTTGTCTGGTCATGGATAGATTGGAGTCTAAGTAGACGCCTAGTGTTTTTACCGTGTCAAGTACTGGGATCGTGATTGAGTCAATGGTGAAATGGCTGAACTGAGCGTCAAGTTTCTTGATGGTGTCAGGGGAGCCTACGAGTAGGAGCTCAGTTTTGTCGGAGTTAAGGCAGAGGCCGTTGATAGCCATCCACATTTGAATTGTGTTGTAGATGTTGTTGAGGGTAGCAGAGTCCGTGTCATAGTCGCCTGTCAGAGTGAGAAGGATCTGTGTGTCGTCGGCGTAGTTGGTGTAAGAGATGCCCATGGCGTCAAGGATGAGGAAGAGGGGGCGGGTGAAGATGTTGTAGAGGGTGGGGGAGAGGCAGGAGCCTTGGGGCACCCCACATAGCATGATAGAGGGTGATGCAGTGGCTAGGTCAGAGAAGACCTGCATGGTCCTGCCTTGGAGGAAGGAGGTGATCCATGTAATGGCTTCTTGAGAGAAGTTGGCTGTGGAGGAGAGGTGGTGGCAGAGGATGTCGTGGTCTACAAGATCAAAAGCTGCCGACAGATCCAGGAGAAGGAGCAAGACAGGTTTGCCTTGGTCCCTTGCGTCGTCCATTTGGTTTTTTAGGTCGAGTAGGGCGGTCTCTGTCCCATGCCTAGGGCGAAAGCCGGATTGTCTCAGTCCAAGGAGGTTCTGTTCTTCGAGGAAGTGCTGGACCTGCAGGTAGGCTGCTTTGTCTAGAATCTTGAGGAGGAAAGGGACAGTGGTGATGGGGCGGTAGTTATTAGGGGAGGTGGGGTCAAGTGTGGGTTTCTTTATGAGGGGTCGGACCCATGCTTCCTTTAGGCAGGCGGGGACTCTCCCAGTGGTGAAGGAGGCGTTGACAAAGGCTGTTAGAAAAGGGGCCAAGGTGTCTGCGCAGTCTTTGATGATGGAGGCAGGACAGGGGTCGCCTTTGCAATTGGAGGGTTTTATGTTTTTCATAATGTTGATCATGTCGTTTTCTTGGACGGTTTTAAACAAGAAGGTGGGTGGGGCCTCAGTGGGTGATGGGGGCAGTGGTGGTGGGGAGGGTGTAGTGTGGGTGGAGAGTGTTAGTTTGGTGTTCAAGATTTTGGCTTGGAGAGAGCTGATCTTATTGCGCATGGCTGTTTGGATGTTGTCACACCATTCTTTGTCCTTAGTGAAGTTTTGGGGGGTGGGTGTGGGGTTCTCAAGTTCCCTGAAAATGGCGAACATTTCCTTGGTGTTCGACTTGGCCTCAGCAATTCTTTCTTCGAAGGATTTAGCTTTGGCTTTAATGATGGCTTTCTTGTAATTAGTTGCAAGGGATTTGAAGTTGAGTTTGTCTTTCTCATCCCGTGATGTTTGCCAAAGAGCTAATGCTGCCCGTTTGTCAGAGCGTAGTTTTAGAAGGTCTTGGGTGAACCACGCATTAGCGTGTCTAGTGGGTTTGGTTTTCCGAAGTTTAAGTGGGGCGATGGTATTGATTGCTGCTGTGATGGCCGTATCATAATTTTTTGCCAGAGTTTCCGGGTCGTTGGAGAATGGGGCTGATCTTGATAGGGTCTTGGTCACTATTATTTCCAGTGGCACCCCTTGACTATGTTGGTTCTGGCTCTGCTTGGGGCTTATACCAGTGATTTGTATATCCTGTGGCACATTTTACGGGATATGTTTCAACTATGAAAGGATATCTCAGCTGCACAGGCTCTGAAGCCTCGGCCAAACTGGTGATCTAGCCCAGAGAAAGCTGGGCTGATGACTCTGCAGGCGTCACAGCCTGTGTCGTGCTTGTACCTTCTCTGGCTAATGGAGGGGTGGAGGCTACAGCAGGTGTTTTCTCTTCTGCTTCATCCCCTTCCTTCTCATTATCTGTCTACCTCATCATACAGCTTCCAGAGGTCTAATAAGCTCTGTTTCCTTTTTCACTCTTTTTACTTTGTTGACCACAACAGCATGTATATATGTTCAATAATGCCCTTATTGTGTATGCCCTCTGCAGTCCATGGTGTAAACATTTTCCATTTGGTCCCTTCTGATCAATCTAAATTGTACATACATATCTTATCCCAGTATGTCGGGAGCATCTTGTACATATGTTAAACTGGCATACACATTTTTGACAATAACTATGTCTCAATGATGTACTGGCTAACAACTAACTGTCACAATAAAACAAGACACAACTAATTAACAAAATGCTCTCCTGAGGTCACCCCCAGAGCACATCCCAGAGTTTCCTCCAAAAACAACACAAAACTACAATTTTAGTTTGCTGTGCATCTCTGCACTACAACAATAATATTCAACACAACCTCTCCCTCAATGCTCTTCTCACCCAGACTCTATACCCACTCGCCATACTCACACCCACTACTTTTGCCTCTCATCGATTATCGCCTTTCTGTCTACAATGTATACAACATAGTCAGAAAATGAAACATTTGTCTATGCATTTTTTATTTTTCCTCCTCTCACTCCATTACCAGTGGAATGGAGGGATACATTCCTCGCTAGTTCCGGACTTCCCACTCCTATTCAAGCAGCGCTGCCCTCCCTACCATTTGTGGGATGTTACATTTCAATATCTACAATTCTCTACTAATGAGACATCCCCACTTCCCCTATGGAAGCCATCTTCCATTTCTACTAAAATCAAAATTTAATACAATGATTTACACCACCTGGTTCACTCAGCATGTGTTCCACTCTCATTCAAATTCTCACTCTCCTGTGTGTTGTTCTTGCATAAGGTGCACTTGACTCTCTATGTTCTACCGAGATCTTACAATGCCCTCTTTCTCCTCTTAAGAAGGCCTGCACACCTCGGGACAGCACCACAGCCTTCAGTGATCAGGCAAGCCAATGGATAATTTCTGGAGCTTGCTGGCTTCCTCGTGGTCTGCACAGTTTCTGCTCCCTGCAGGCAAGGAATGCGGCTTCCGTGTCCTAGCTAAATAATGGAATCACAGCAGTTAGGTCACCAAATTTAGGTTAAGGCCCAGAAATCAATATAATAAAAATAATTCAATAAGTCAATAAAAGTTCATTGGAGCAAGAAAAACTAAAATGTATTATGTACAACCACGTTCGGGAACAATAAAAAAATATTCAAAGTACATCACAAAATGCCTGAGTTTTATAGTAGAAGGAAGAGTGACATTTCAACCATTGTCTCATAATACTTTAGAAATACAGTTTGTTGATTGGACAGCTAAGCTAGCTCTTTTGGTGAATCTATACAATGCCTAGCCCTATTGGCCTATCCTACCCTTGTGACCATTCTAATGACTACCTCATTTTAATGACTTCACAGTGGAACATTTAGTTTCTCAGAATTTGATTGGATAGAAGACCTGTTAAAATGTTTCATACACAACTTGACTTCTGATTGGTGTAGTCCCTCTGGTTATCCTGACCATTGGGATTGAAACAGTGTGGCAACAAAGAATAATACTTCACATCCAACAGAGCAAGACAGTTGGCACAAACTTACCATTCTCACCCTTGTGACTGCTCAACTGGCAGTTATGGTTGCAACATCTGTTTGGAAACATGAATCCCTTCTATTTCCTTTCTCATGATGTGCCTACATGACTTCATGGGGCGAGCTGTTTGACCTCTTGCTGCTCAATTAAACTGTTTATTGATTAATAGGTAGGTGTGTGTATTATGTACATATACATGCAGCGGTACTTTAATATTCGTCTGGATCTCTATGTGTTCCTTCATTACTCAATATATTTGAAATGCTTTTGTCTCCTAATGGTTTTGCTTGATTCCTATGTGAATATGTTCCTACAGGGGGCAGTGTGTGTTTGCTGTTCCAGTGTGTTTGTCTCTAGCAAACGTCTGCACATTGCCTCATTCCCACCAAACCGTGGCCTTGTTTCTAAGAACATGAAATGAAAATGAAATGAAATGATATTTCATTTATATCGCCTCATACACAAGTGTTTCAGAGCGTGACCAGGCACAGGGAGGGGAACAGGGGAGAACAAAAACAACAATGTTACTAGGCCCTGTGACATTAAAAGCATGCAAGTGCATGGCAAAGGGAAAAGGGGGAAAGTGCATGGAACTAGGGAGAGGTGGAAAGTGCAGAAACAGAGGAGAGAACAGAATATATAATAATAAGTAAAATAAATAAATAAATAAATAAATAAAGGTGATAAACAGTGGTAGTGCAGCCAGCAAGTGTCAAGTGCTAGCTTAGTGAGATAGGATGTATCTGATAAGCGCAGAAGAAAGGTGGGTGGGGGCTGTATGTGTACAGTGCCTGGGGTGGCCGGAGGCAGTGCAAGAGGGTGGCAGGGTGAGCAGGTACCTGTGCCTGAAGGACAGAGGGTGACCAGGTGCACAATGCAGAGAGAGAAAACAGATCAGTAGGGGAGAAGATGGGCAAAGGCAGAAGCGAAGAGGAAACTTTATATGTTTCTGCCGGATAGAAACTTTATATGTTTCATCTGTTAGATGTGTGGGACCTTGCTGCACCTTTCTGTTTGTATCCAAATGCTGCAGAGCATTTTATTGTTTTGACCCTCATGTGATCTGCTCATAGTTGGAACATCTGATTAAGTCATGCTCCCTTGTTCTGTGCTTGAGAAATAATGTTTAATTACCCTGACCAATCAAAGGGTGACTTTACACCATGTTCCAGGCTGCTAACCTTGTCAGCGCGTTTATCGTGTGCATGTGAGCTGAAACCAAATGCATTTGAACTGTGTGGCATAATCCATGAGATTCTTAGGCCCACTCAAATCTAAATAATGTCCTTTATATTGAGGCCTACTCTATGTGTACACACGTAAAGGATATTAGTTATGTTTATTTTGTGTGTGCATCTGCTACTGCTTTCTCTAATTAATGCTCACTCTATTGCCTAACGTGCTCCATATCTCTTGGGGGCCTACTCTCTTGCACATTTGTGTGTGGTCATGTTGCATTGATTCTGAATGTGCATTTACTGGCTAGATCTGTTTGCCATCTTTCGACACATCCAACCTCTGAGTTTATGTATGAGTCTTGCTGTTTACTGTTTATCTCTCAGTAAAGGGATATGGCGAGAATGACAGTGTGATCTGATTGCGGTCTGGTTCTTTGGCCGTTGGTGTAATTTCAGACTCGTGTTTTATGGCTCTTCTTAGTATATACTTTCTCTCACGTGTGCAACATTGGACGTTCATCCCAACAGAACTGTGCCAGCTCTTTAACAGATGCCAATGTACATAAATTGTGTCTCCCTTGCATTATTCAGGAGCATGTATCTGCCTATTACATGCCACCCAAGTCTCTTCCTCAAGATCCACCAATCTCCAACTGCTGAGGGTTTCAAGGTCTTGCAAAGCGACTCTTGGTGGCTCGGCCTTTTCAGTGGCTGCTCCTACTCTATGATACTCGCTTCTGCTTAATGTAAGTCAGAGTAAGAATATGCCAATTTTTTGAAGGCTCTTAGAACCATTCTCTTTCCTGTTTAACTAAGAATGGATTACAACTCGGACATTCTCATTTAACAATTTGACCTTTACTAATCGATCTTCCCAGTGCCCTTCCGGGCATGGCTTGACTAGCTCTCTTTTTGGTACTCACATTTTTTAGAGCCAGGTTACCTTTGGGTGGTAGAGCGCTGTACACATATACAATAACATAATATTGTAATACAATTAGGCCTCATCAAGAGTCTACGCAGATACGACCACATTACTGCGGCCCTGATCAACCATCACTGGCTCGCACTGCATGCACAAATCACCTTCAAGTCTTGCTGCATCTTCCATAAGGCAGTCGCCCTCAAGTTACCCAGCTTCCTCACGGAGCAACTCTCTATCTGTGGTGGACAGGGCACCACCAGAAACCAAGTCAAGTTCAGACTTGAAATCCTCTGCTGCAAAAAGGAAAGGATCAGAAAACAAGCCTTCTCTACTTACGCCCCAAGACTAAGGAACCTCCTCACCGTCGGCATTAGACTTGCTCCCACACTCCTACAATTCAGAAAATAACTCAAGACCCATCTCTTCAAGGAGTCTCTCTTCCACAACACTTAGGCTATCATGTCACCCCTCGTGCCACCTCACTTGCTAGATGCCACCCACCCCTTTCCGCCCCACCACCCAGTACAGCTGTACCCCTCCTCTGTGACCCTATGTATCCTTCCCCCTGCTGTATATCTGTTCTGTTGTTACCAATGAAAACTGCTCTGTTATGCATGTGTCATGTTGTACACCATGTAAAGCGCTCTGTTATGTCTCTTTTTTGAAGTATACCTCTGTAAAGCTACATAACGGAGCGCTTTACATGGTGTACAGCATGACAGATGCATAACAGAGCACTTGCTGTTTATGGCAACTTGTTATGTTTTGCATCTGGCCTACCAGCTACTACTGTTTGCAACCTTGCCATGTGTGGCATCTTGCCTACAAGCAGGACTTTGACTGACTCTACTACCCTGTTGGTTTGCATTTGTTAACCTATGTGCAACCATTGGATGGCCGCTCACAGCAAGTTTCTTGTCTTTCTTTGTTTAACTCTGTTCTTAAATGCATGCCTGATGTAGCCCGTCATTCCATGAGGTGCGGCTTTTCCAATCTGCAGTCACTGTTACCTGCTCAGTCTTAAATGCATTGACTGCATGCCTGATGTAGCCCCTCATTCCATGAGGCAAGGCTTTTCCAGGTTGCAGTTACTCTTCTCAGTCTTAATTGGGTTGACTGGATGCCTGATGAAGCCCCTCATTCCATGAGGTGTGGCTTTTCCAGGCTGCAGTTATTCTTACCTGCTCAGTCTTAATTACATTGACTGCATGCCTGATGTAGCCCCTCATTCCATGAGGCAAGGCTTTTCTAGGCTGCAGTCACTCTTACCTACTTGTCACAATTGCATCTCTTGTCCTCCTTAATACTGTTTACCTACCTGTTCCAGCACTTTCTAATTTGTTTTTGTATGTATGTACCTTCTATCCTCCTCCCCCTGCACTCCCCTTCGTCCCACTCACCCCTTTTTTTGTTCAGCATTAGTTAGAACGTTATTGTTTTGTTTTCTTCCCCTCTACCCCCGCTCTTCAATACAGCCTCCCCCTCTCTCCTGCTCTCATGTATAGCACTTGCAAGTTCCGAATGTTTGGATCGTTTAAGAACTTGTTTTGTGTTTGTTTTACCCCCTCTACTTTCCCCCCATCTTGATGTGCTTTGAAACACAATCTTGCTGTATAGTGCACATTACAAAAAAACAATAAATAAAATAAAATAATTCAATAAATTACTGCCACCTGGTATATTCACCATATTGAATGCACTGTACTTAATGTGCTCTGGTGCTGATATATCGTCCATATTGTCTCATGCTCTAATAGCATAGTCCTGCAATTGTATGCCTTTCATGCCAGTGATTGTTCCACTTATATGGAATCACTGATCAGACTCTGGCCTGGCTGTCCTCTTTCCTTTCAAACTGACCCTCCCAGGTCCAACTTGGGTCCTTCCTATCCTCAATCTCACTCTCTACCTGTGGTGTTCCCCAGGGGTCTAACCTTTCTCCCTGGCTTTTCAACGAATTCCTGGCACGTCTCGCTCACCGCATTGCTGCTCTCTGTTCCAACTTTCACTGCTATGCGGATGACAGCTTGCTTTCAGGTTCTCCTCTGCCACCTCTTCTCCCTCTCTCATTCCCGATTCTCTGTCTATTATCCAAGAGTGGTGTGCCGCCAACACTCTCTGCCTTAATGCCAGTAATACAGAGATCCTCCTCATCAGCACACATGCACCTTCCTTTCCTGTCACTCTCTGGCCGGCCATCCGTGGCCCTCTTCCTGCTCCTACCTTGAGGCTAAGAACCACAGGGTCATCTTCGACTCCATACTCTCCTTCTCTCCTCACATCTCTGACATCTCTAAGAAGTCAAACTACCAGCTGAACCTCCTCAGAGGTATTCTTCCTTTCCTCACCTTCCCCCAGAGGCTCACTGTCTCCAGAGATATAGTCCTCTCTAGGCTGGACTATTACAATAGCCTCTTTTGAAATCTGCCTGCTTCTACTCTCCGTCCTTTACAACTCATACAGAACAGGACTGATAGACTTGTCCTTGGCCTCAAGCCCAGGGATCATATCTCTCCAGCCCTGAAATCTCTCCATTGGTTCCCAGTGGCTGCAAGAATCAAGCTCAAGACCCTCTGCATTGTCCACAATGCCATCTATGGCCTGGGACCGAAATATCTCCAACTCACTCTTCGAAAATATCTTCATACTCAAGCTCTTCTCTCCTCCACCTCCAACTTCTTGAGGGTCAGTCGCTTCTCCAAGCAACAAGTTTGAGGCAGATCTCTTTCCTTGACTGGCGCCTCCCACTGGAACAGCCTCCTAGCCGCTCTGAAACTTGAGCAGAACCATCTCCTGTTCCGGAAGCACCTCAAGATCTTCCTCGTTGCTTCTGCCTTCTCCCTTCCTCTTCCCTGCTGATCTCTTGTCTGATACTGCACTGGTCACCTGGTTACTCTCTGAATTCGAGCCTGCATCCTTGCACACCCAGTAGCACTCCTGCACTGCCTCCTGCCAACCTCTGCATTTGTGTTCTGTATCTACAACCTGACAGTCTCCTTATCTGCACTTATCACCCGCATTTTTCACTTGTTGTCTGCACTACTTGTTTTTGTGATGGCATGTCAAGCACTTGCCCACCCTCCCCGCCCCTGGCACCCCCCCCCCTTTTTCCCTGCAGCAGCACGATATCAATGTAAATAGGCCTAGTAAGATTGCTGTCTTTGTCCTCCCTCTGTTTCCCCTCCCTTGCCTCCCTGCTTCTTGAAACACTTGTATATAGGCACGTTATAAATGTCATATCATATCACCAGATATCATATGCAATTGCAATGACTCTTGGCCAGTTAAAAGCATATGGTTCAGGATGCAGCTTTTAGTACTATGAAGGACATGAGAGAGAGAGAGAGAGAGAGAGAGAGAGAGAGAGAGAGAGAGAGGGAGAGAGAGAGAGACATTCCTCTACGAGCACAATCTATACTTGTGTATGACATGCTGCCAATCAGCCATTTTAATGCACGCTGCTAATAATTACTGTAACACACGGTGTGCATACTGTAATGCTATGAACTTAGGTACGCAGCAACGTAATATAAAGTGCTGTGCCCACAGTAAAAGCATAAGACATTTAATTTGAATATTTAATAGTACAATCTTAGAAAGCAGATTCGTTCCTTGCACAATATAATTGTACACCGAATTTGTTGTAGGCCATGTATTCTAAAGAGGTCATCTATTCTAAAGAAATTATTTCTATATGGATTACACTGGTTGTTCTTCATTTGCATTTCAGAATATACATATGCCGGTGTAGCTGGTTCTCACCTATCATTCCTTAACCTTAACCGGATCCTCGTGCAGTAGCAGAAGGCCGGTGGTTAAATGCCAGCTTGCAGATTCATATGTGACTGAGAGACAGTCTCTCTCGCTTTCTCTTCCTCCCGGTTGTGTGACAGGAAAAACAAGCCTGTCATGTTTTAGAGATGTAATAGAAATACGTTTCGCCCTGGATAATAAGTTACTTATGTGATTGTCTGCAATGTATTGGCATGTGAATGCCATGTATTGTACTCGTTATGCAAGGCAGGATCCGGTCTTCAGGACTCTAAACCACTCCATGTTTTCAGAAAATTTACTCAACATACACTTCAGTACGCTGACCATACATTTGAGTTGGCTATATAATCAGTGGTTATTCTGAAATCTTTGTGAGGTTGGTGTGATGTTGTGTGCGGCGGTTCCCAGTGTGATGTTGTGTGCGGCGGTTCCCCGCCTATCCCTGAAGCTTGGGCAGGCCTGCCCAACAACGCTGCGCAGGCGCAGGCCGCAGCACAGAAGAGACACGACTCATTCGGGTGGTGCTTAAACCCGGACTGGCGTCATCCCGCCAGTTCCGGTGATTCCTTTATTTTTTTTTACAGCGTGTCACGTGACCTTGCCGTAACAGGGCACGTGACACCACATTTGGGATATCTATGAAACATTCTGGGGAATCCCAGATGTATGTTTAGGAGATTAGCAAAAGTGATGGCCTTGTTGTGCACTGCTAACCCAGCCAATGACTACATTAGCTGAGCAGTTAAGGTTTTAACAAAAAGCTTAGTGAACGTTATGGTAAATAGTATACTAGCCGAGTAGAATTCCAACAGGCCATTCATGCCCAGATGGTTATTATTGGACTGACACTATGGCACTGATTTAAAACATCAGGCCATAGTGTCAGGCTGAAAACACACCGTGATCGGAGCCAGCCAGCACATGTCTTTCTCCGCCACCACGAGGCCTGAGGAACCTCCTCCTCCCCGACTCTGGGCTTAATTGGGCCTAAGCACACCGACTGCACAACGGAGCACGGTTCGCTCTGTAATCTCACCAGTGATCATGAAAAAGGCAAATCATTATTTTTATCTTGAAAAAGACTGTTCATCTGCAAAAACGCTGTCGCTGCATACCTTTTTGCTGCTTGTGCCTATCAAGGGCACTGTGAGGCAACACTTCCATCATGGCCGCCCTGATCTTTAGGCTCCAGAGTGCCTGCTGTGCTGGGGAAGGCCCTCTCTGATTGGCCCACTCTGCCTGCAAAAGTCTCAATCAGGCAAGCTGGGAGGCGAATGCCGGCCCGCCTCCCTGGGCCCACTTTGAAAAACTTTCTGCAAGCCCTTCTCTGCCTGAAAACACACTGTGATGCGAGCCAGCCAGCACAGGCTTTTCTCCACCACCATTTTCTCCAGCCCTCTGGGCGTGATTGGGCCTAAGTGCACCAACTGCAGAAAAGAGCATCGGGCGCTCTGTAATCTCTCCAGCAATCATGAAAAAGGAAACATTTATATTTTTATTTTGAAAAAGACTGTTCATCTTCAAAAATGCTGTCGCTGCATTCGTTTTCGATGCCTGTGCCTAACAAGGGCACTGTGAGGCAACACTTCCTTCATGGCTTCCACTGAACTTTAGGCACTCCGGTTCCTGCTCTGCTGGGGAAAGGCCTTCTCTGATGGGATCACTCTGCCTGCAAAAGGCCCACTCAGGCGAGCCAGCAGGCAAATGTTGGCCCGCCTCCCAAGGCCCACAGCTAAGGCCCTATCAGGGCCTGGAAGGGCTCGGGAGGGCCCCCACCTTCGTGCCCCTCTACAATCAATGCTGCAGCTTCCTGTGCATGTATGGAGCCTGCACGAACTTGGACCCCAGCACCTCCAGCCCCCACCTGCTCAATTGTGAGTGATGGCTGAACTGCCCTATTGCCTCCTCCACCTATCTCCTTAACCATAATCTGCGACATACATATGCTGTCTTTTTCCCTCAACCACTGTTAGGCAGAATCCTGTGCAGTTCCCTTAGGGAACACTGCAAAAAGATTAAGACTACAGGAGTAAGCAGTAAACCCAAATGGTAGCAGTCTGTACCACCCAGATTTACCTGGTAGCTGTGGCTGAGCAGTCAGACTTCTCTCAAGAAGAATAGGGCAGTATATAGAGTATACACAACAGGGCTAAAAACACAGTAGAGCAAACAAACACTGACCAGAGCTTTGTATAAAAAGTATATAACTATTTATTTAAAACACACTTTAGTCAATATACTAGCACTCTAAATCAGAAGCAAGTTAAAACACAGTCAGGTAAAGTATACACACCTCCCTTGATAACTATCAGACAAGTAAGAGTTAAAACACCACGATTTGTTGAAACAGATGTGAGCGTGTAACCTGATGGCACTCCAATAGTTCAGTTAAAGGGATAGAAAAAGGCAGAGCATAGAAATAAAACAGGTCCCAACACTTTTAGGAGTTCTCAACAAGGGAATAAAGGCAGTATATACTGTAGAGCCAAAGTTTATAGGCCAGGCCCACTTTAAATGGAGCAAAGCGAAATGTGCCCAGGATCACACGGTTTAAAATGCACTAAAAGTCTTTGCAGAATGTTCAAAAGAAGTTTGGGCGATTCAAGAAAGTAAAGTTAGAAGGTCTGGGCCAATCCAGTTGGAAAGCCAAGGATTTAAGGGTCACCTTGGGCAAACCGAAGAAAGGGAGGCCAGGCAGGACACAGTACCTTTAAAGAGAGAGGAAGCTTCAGCGCTGGCAGTTGTTCCTGGCAGTGGTGCAGTTCATTGTTTCGACCAGGGGAAGAGAGGATCTCGTCGAGGAGGAAACATGGAGTCGTTGCACTGCACAGGGATGAAACCAGCCGCAGAGTTTGTCGGTAAAAGGTGCGTTCCTTTTATTCGCGGTCAAAGTGGTGAAGCTTGGCTATCCGGCCGCCAGGGTGCTTGGCACGGGTGATTCGGGGGTGAACTGGTTGGTCCCACCAGCTCAGATGAAGAAGACTCTTCCAGCAGAACATCTTCTCTTGTCGCCGGGAAAGTGCTGAGGTCGTTGCAGCAGGGCTCCACCGGTGGTGTCATCATTGCAGATGGCTCAGCTTCTTCCCTCTTCGGATTCTTAGGTCCTGTGGCGACTTCTGAAGTTCCAGTCCCAAAGGCCCTGCTTTTATGCAGAAAAAACCCATTCAACAGCCTAGCTGTCACTCAAACATGCTAATTGGTGAGCCGGGCGCCTCACCACTGGCCCAATTAGAACAGAGTGTGACTTGAGTTGCTAAGGCAATGCAGTCCAGGGTGCCAATTCCCCTACCCACACATCCTGTGGAACCCAAACAGAGTGGCCCCATTTGGAGGGCTTTGGTGGAGAAGCCCGCCAAAAAGTGGAACAAAGGGCTCGACCTTGGTCAGACTTACAGAGATGGACACAAACGCCATTTTAGAAAAGAGTTCTGGCAAAAAGACCCAACCGTTGATTTAATATTAAATAAATAAACCAGCGGTATCTTTAACATTGCACCAACAAGTGGTGCATTTAAAATCAATGGGAAAATCCCATAGAGAATATTCCGGTGGAATATTTCACGTGGTAACCACTGCCACCAGCCAGAAACTCGACAAGGGGGGACTGGACAGTGCCCCCTTGAAAACAGACCCATGGGCAATATAATTAACCCCTTCCAGTACTTCCACAATATAATGGTTTGTACTGGTTCTGTTCACAATTTAGGACTAGTAAAGTCAATGGTGACTTTACAAGCCCTGGGGGATAGTAGTCAGTCCCAGGGTATGGAGTCTATGTTTGGGGGTCACTATGACACCCCTTTGTTACTGCACTTAGGGTGCTGTGTAACACATACACAAAAACAGATGATACCCTATGGAGTAAAAGACCCCATAGCCAATAAGCACACACAAAGTCAAAGGGTGCTGGTCGGTTTGGGGCTTTTCTGAGCGTTATTTTTATTTTCTATGGGCTTCTGCACCTCATAGATCCGGGTAGCCTGTTCAATGACCCAGTCTAGTGACCTTTTCTCATGAAAATCTCTCACTAGCTGGGTCATTATGTATGTGGGTAAGGCATGGAAAAACGTATTTACAAACCCTTTACTGTCCGTGTGCACCCTTCTGGTAGTCTGCACAAAGGCACGCTTGAATTCCTGCACAAATTCCCGTGGGGCCTGATCTTCCCCACATTGCAAATTGTAGGCTGCCTTGCGAGCCTCTTGGCGATTCCTGTGAACAGAAAAATGTTTCAAGATGGCCGCCCTATATGTGGACCATCTTGAATGGTTTTCATCCTCCAGCCCCGCAAAGAAACTGGAGTATTCTGGGGAGAATGTCCATTTTACACATACTGGATGCACATACTGGATGCAGCTACTGCTGTCCTTCAAATGGAAAGTCTCCATCATTTGCTCGTAAAGCTTCAAGTGTTCCCAAACAGAAGACTTGGCATTCTTGTGATAAGGGGTGATGACACTCCTTATTGCCTTAATCTGTTTTAAGGGGTCCTTAAGCAAGGCCCTTTTTGCCTTATTGGCCTTTTTGTTTCCAGCAACCCTGGTCCATTAATCCTCTGACTCAGACGCACTGCTCCCAGAGGTGCCTGTCTGATCTTCCAGGTTTTCCCGGATTCTGTGAGCTTGGGAATGGCTGGCAGAATGTGAGGACCTGGTCTCCTGTGTCCTGTGACGCTCAGAGGAATCTTCAGATCCCTCCTTGCTGCCAGGATTTGATGGGTACCCCTCCACTGACCTAACTGGGCAGAGGTTTCAGGATGCCCTTAGTGGGCCTACTCTCCTGGGGTTTCCCACTAAATTACACTGTACTTAGGTGCCCATACCCAGATGCCCACCCTTCCATTCCTGGGTGATACTGGCCTATGAGCCCCATACTTTTGGCTGGATAGTAATCTGCCATCCCTGTTGCCCTGTGCATATGTGCGCCTGGCGGTATGGGGTGGCAGAGTCCATGGACTTCGAGAGGTGAAGGCCTCTGGTACTAGGGCTCCTGAGGTTATGCTCAGGTGTTTCCCTTTCCCAGCGAACCTTCATCTCTATCAGCCCCTGCTCCCTGTTGCAATGCAAGAGCCTGTGCTTTCAGTTCCTCAGTCAAGGCCTTACTAGACTCTATCAGTCTCTCCTGCATGGCTACCTGTTGCTGGAGCCTATCATTGTCCTGGCAGAGAGCCTCATTCTCTCTCTGCGCTTCCTGGTTAGTCTTGGAGTACTGGGCCAGTCTTTGCTGCAGGAGGGTTACCTCCTGAGTCCCATCCCTCTGGCCTGCTCCTTTCTTGCCAGAGCATCCTCCACCCTCCTGGTGTGCTCTAACAAGTTCTGATGCTCTTTTTGGAGGTCCCCCAGTCCCTGGAGGGCCAAGTGATTTTCTTCAATTTTTTCTTTCAATTGGCAGACTTCCTGGCCTAAGTTGTCCCTTTTCTGACTAAGAGCCTGCATCTGCGCCACCAGGTCGTCCCTCTGCCTTCGAAAGGCACCAGCTTTCTGGCGTTCTTTCTCAAATTCTGTCTGGGTATCCAGGTCTTTCAGAATCAGTTTGTTGCTCTCTGCCTTCACTCTATCTAGATGACTTTGCAGGGTGGATACCTGCTCTTTGCATGCCCTGTTGAAGTCTAGTTGTTGCTCCAGCTTTTTCTGGCTCTGCAGTAGGGAGTCCAGACCTTCTTGGTACTCCTTCTGCAAGGCCAGAAATCTTGTATCCTGGTCAGACTTTTCCTGTTTCAGGATACCCATATTCTCTTTGATTTTAATGAGATACTGTCTACTCTCATTTTCCGAATACTGGCTCCTGTGCAGCCTCTGCTCAGAAGAGACCTGGTCAGATTGAGCCTTCTCTAATGCCATCTGTTGCCTATTTGCCAGATCTTGGCCTTCAGCACATTTGTCCTGTATGGCTCCCATATATAAATATAAATATGCCACTATCCTGACAATCTTGTCATGCTCATCTTTGGCTTTAGGGGCCATTTATAGTTCACTTAGGACCACATGTAATGGACCCTGATCTCTCCATATGTCCTACCCTGTTGCAGTGATCTGGGGCGCGATTGCCTGCAATCACACCATCTGGTCCTGTTCCGTCCATTCGCCTCTCACAAATAGCTTATGTAAGAGGTGCTCTCTGCCTATTTTGATATCTACCAAGGTCGTCATTCTGGAAATTGATTTCCTTCCTGACTTACAGAAGTTTGTATTTTATTTTGCAAAACAGACCGTCTCCTTAGAGCGTCCTTCTTTTGAGGGGTGATTTTACAGTGTAACACAGCGTGGTGATCCAACAGGATTTATGTATCCTGTCAGTTGGCACACTGTATTAAGCTGCAGAAGTGGTAGGTCTAATCCAGACATCCCGGACGAGCCCCCACTCTGTTGAGTGACTTCAATTCAGCACTCCAACTAAGTCAATGCCTAGTCTGGGATGCCCAAGGGAAGCCCTTATTTATATATTTTTATGACAAGTTCATAGATATGGATGATAAACCCTTGTATAACGCCCCTCTCTTTGAATCCCCCTGACCTCACTGAGCCAAGAAGTAGGTTTGTTTTGCAAATTAAAAGATTTATTTGAAAAATTAAACAATATATATACCACACTTTTATGAATAAATTATAGTTGATATCGCACTTATGAATATGACAGTGATCAACAATGGATAATACTACACTAACACACTTTTTGAATTACTTAGGAGTTGGTATAGAAAGGATAAGGTAGCAGAGAATACTTTATGGTTTCAAGGAAATGCAATGATGGAAAAGAATGCAGCACAGAAATAACTGAGATGGTTTCCACAAGAGATAATATGATCACTTTTTCTTTTGACAATTCACTCCCCCCCTATGCAATATAAGGAGATGGAAGGAGAGCACACAATTTTCAGGATTATAATCAAATGCAATACAAAATCTAGTTCCCCCCTAGCAAGCTTAGAGCAACCGGTATGCTTTTAAACAGGCAAAAATACTTTTACATGTGATTAGCAAAGAAGTGAAAAATATGCTAAAAATGATTTTACTTCCCTACAGAAGATTCAGGGTAGGTGACAGCTACTTTGAATTAGTTCAGGTCAAAACTAGCAATGATTCATGAGGGATTGTCAGGTTGAAAACGAATTTCAGCAATGCAAACAAGAGACAGCTATTTTTTTTAACATGTGGTGAGATTGAACTAGCTTTCAATTCGCTGCACTTTTTCCGAGTGCGTAAAGTGCGATTACGGAATAACTATAAGGAGTAGACAGTCGGTTTAGGGCTTGTTGGAAAGCTGAGGATCTTAGCTTTAAATTGATACAGATGATTTAGTGGAAGTAGATTCTCAGAAATAAAGTAAGATTCAAATGACAAATGACACTTTCACAGGTTTGAAATCACAGAATGGACACACGATTTCTATGCAGTTCTAAATATTTGGAAATGGTTTGAATTAGATTATTTTAAACTAAGAGATTGGTTTGCACAACTCTGGCTGGATACTCACTCCTAATTTTGGAAGAATGGGCCTCATCACTGATCTGGTCAACAGGTTTAGCTGCAGTTCTCTCTGCTATGCTGGTCTGGATCTCTGCTTCTGGCAAAAGTTCTGGCACTGCACAGCGGTCTGGTCTGGGTCTGGTCTTCTATCGGCACTGCACGGCGGTCTGGATACAGCTCTGCTTTCTGGGTTCTGGCACGGGGTTTTAGCCAGAATCAAACAGCTCGCCCCGGCTGTTGAATATCAGGTTGCAAAAGATTTTGAGGCCTGCTGAAAAGGATTCAGCTTGTGGTTTGGCCTCTCTGCTTTAAGTTCTGGAGTCTAAGTTCTGGATCTCAGGATCTGTCTGGATTTGAAGTCTGGAGTCTGGTTTTCTAAGTTCTGGTCTCTGGATATTGCCTGAATTTGAAGTCGTCTGTCAAAGTGCTTTGCAAGAAATCAGTTTGAGGTGGGAAGTGAATCTCTCTACCTGGGTCTCAGTGGCTCTTTTTATGTCTTTTGAAAGTGGGTCTGCAGGCTGACTTTCTATGCCCAACTCTCTGAGGATCCTGATAGGCTATAGGATTCTCTTTCGCCTGGCTGGGGAACAGAGGTGAGTCATCCAGTGCTACCAATTTACAATCTATTGAAGAAACGCCCCTTTGCTTTTACTTAGAAAATGAATTATTCATAACTAACAGGTTTCCCAGATACACACGTCGTTGAAATTACATGCACACATCACAGATTGCTTAAGGCACAGATTGGTTCAAGGCACATGTTTCTACGAGCTTGGGTTTAGAAATGACAACATTTTGAGCTTTTTATTTACTTTCGCCATATTGGTTTTTCCTCAAAATTTACACAGACCTGCACCCTCTCCCTGAGAATATTAATATAAGTTATCATGTCTCTAGCATAAACCCAGTGTCTGCAAGATTAATAAATTGCAGGGTTCGGTCTCAGAACATCACACAGAGTAGAGCTTAGTCTCAAATTGTAGGTACATTTTTCATATAAAGAATCTCCAAATTGTACATTTCTGTATAGGAGATACAATATTTTATAAGCAAATTAATAAACATACATTTGCCCTTAATGGAGTTCACATTTGAGTCTGGGTCCGCCCCCAGGAGCTTGCCTTGACTCAGAGATCAAATGTCTTCCTTCCCCCAGAGCAACTGTTGACAATTATACCTCAAATCAGCATATCCTAGTCAGCTGAGGAGTCTATTGTGTTGACTGAGGTCAGCAGAGCAGGGTGCCACTCTGCATCTGGTTAACAGACACCGGTGATCTCCTTGTGCTGTTGCTGGTAAGGGCAGGTGTGAATGCTTCCCATGGACAGAGGCCTCTTGAACTTTTAATTAGATCAGACTGCCTTCTGATGTGGGGCCTGGGAACAGTAGGTGTTAAGAATTCTCATTAACCAGCAAGGCTTTGAAGTTTCCAGCTAACTCAGGTTCCTTGTCAGCTCCTGAAAGACAGGCCTCCTGTTAGAGTTTAGACCGCTAGCGCCGGTTAGTGTCGAGCGCCGGTACTGCACCCCTTTTTGGGAGCTGTCTTGAATTAATACATTTCAGATTTTGAACAGCACCATATTTCTTTGCACTGGTTTTTGCTCTGTGTGTAGCCAAAGGATAGGGCCTGGCAATGGTCTCTTGTATTAACATTAACAGAGGCAGAAATGTATGGCAACCTATTTTTCATGTTTTCCCTGTGCATTTTCTGGGGAGTTCTGGCCATCATGATGTTTTCAATGCCAGTAATGCACAGTTCTGTGTTAGGGCTTGGATGCATGGGTAAAAACATCACACACTTCCTCAGAGCAGGAGGCTGCCATCTTCCTTCCCAGGAATGTAGGTAAGTGCGCTCCTTGCATCCTCTGCCCCTTCCCCCGACCCATCTCAGCTGCGTGAATAGCCAGCTTGGAAAGGGAGAAGGGACTACTTGTAGTCCCGTCTTCCCATTCTCTGGCAGCCATTTTCTTTGTTTACCTTTTTTAATGGATTTCTTAATGGCTTCCATGGAAAGGGAGAAGGGACTATGTATATATAGTCCCTTCTCCCCGATCCAAGCAGACAACATTTTTTTGGGGCTTTTTTTCGAGTTGAGAAATGGCTTTCAAGCAGTTTCGAAACTTGGGACAAATTACTATTAGTATTAATAGCAAGATAACTCTTGCTTGGAGGGGGATATTACCATTCTGGTAATGCCCTGTGGCTTACGTTAAAACCCTTGCTTGCATGTGCTTGTAACTGACACCCCAGGGATTACCAAACTGGTAGTCCCCCTCCTCGGGTTCCAATGCTTTAATAAAAAAAACCTGAAAAAAAGGTTTCTGCAGACCTCCGTTTACTGTGGGAGCAGGATACGAGGTGCACCAGCAACACACCATTTCAGCTAGCTCGGGATGTGGTGCTCAGTAAGGTTTGAACTGATTACTAATCTATGCAAAGTTGTTAAGTTGTGTTCTTCATTTAAACAAACAGCAGTGTATTTTACTTGTGCGTTGTGCCACTGTTTTAGTGGATTCGTTCTGCAGCGCATCATTGTTGCATCCAAAAATCAATGGGAACATTGCTGCACGTGAAATTGTTGTCAAGGGTTCATAAAATGCATTTATGCCGCGAATGAAGTACAGCTGTGTTCAGAAGATTTCAAGCTTAACAGTATTTGCTTGACAGTCCTGATTAAATGTAATTTTGCGGAGGATAGCACATGAATAATGCCATTAGCAGGTGTTTCCTTGAATGACGTATGTGTATGTCAGTGTGAGAAGTACAGTGCCATGTCATTCACTGGGTTGCAAATGATATACTGACTTAACATGGGAAGTCACGGTACATGTGATGCTTGCTGTACTGTTTTTGGGGTTTCTGTTTTGGAACTTCTTTTTTTGGGTGGTAGGGACTGCACTTTATACAGGACTATTACTCCATAACCGCCTTTAACTGGTTTCTTTTTTAATTGACTTTGTCTGACAGCCTCACTGTCCACTGCTGAAAACATGGTGAACATTGCTGCAGTGTGGCTGCACGAAAACCTCCATTATATGTGAATCTAAACCAGTCATGGAGGACAGCATAAAGCAGGAGATGACTGCAGCGCTCACTTTAAGCAGTTTCCCCGTTTGGCTGTGCGGCATACAAAGGCTCAGAAGTCGTTGGATGCGCAGCGGAAAGTGAGCAAAGTGTTGTACGGTGTTTCCGCGTGTAACGCGGTCTAGCATCTTGCTCCCGACCCCTTGGCTCCACCCCCACCGACGCCGAAAAACAAGAGGCACGGCACGCTGCGCAGGGAGAGGCGGTCACAGCAATCTAGGTGAGCCGTCTTTGTTTGTCTTGACCGTTTATTTGGGCTCCCAGTGCTCCTCGGACCCTACTGCTTATGTTACAATTAGAAGTGTTGCCGAGGTCGCGGCACAAAGAAAGGACGCACACACGGAGGCATAAAGGAAGCTTCTTTATTCTTCTCACAACTACTCAGTAACTGGCGCCCTACGCGCCTTTTCCCACAAACCCCCACTTCCCCGCTCCCACGTCACACTAACACTCCGCCTCCCCAACGGAGGGGGCCAAGTGCCTTTAACTCGTGGAGTGCTGGGTAACACTACCCCCGAACATTATATCCTGACATCAGCTCAACATTCCTCAACAAGTCTCATTGGTTTCTTGATCACTCGTCGGGGCCTCTCATCTTGAGCTGTCGCCTCTAGGACAAGTGGATTGTTCACTCCCTGTCTCGTCCCTCCCGGATCCCCGACCGGAGGGGTCCACAGGTCATCTCTCTGCATGCGAGGTTCTGGGGAAACAGACCTCCTCGGCTCTTCCGAGCCCTGTCTCTTGATATAGTGTCTAAATTGTTGACAGTTCCTGGTGACGGCTCTATTTTGATCTTCAGCCGTCACCATAGTACCTTTTACTGCGACTACCCTCATGGGACTTGGGGCAAATCGCGGATCTGTCTTCCTGGTTATTTGTTGTTGCACAAGGACGTCGTCTCCTACCTGGAAATCTTTTGTTTCAGCGTGGCGCCTCGCATCAGTGTCACGTCTTGCCTTCTCCTTTGCTTCAGCATCACGTTGGAGCGTCTCAGTGTCAAGCGGTTCTTCACTTGACGGGTTGCGTGGGATGCGGGTTCGCACCTCATAGCGAAACATTAGTTCAGCAGGAGTCTTGTTCGTTACTTCATGCGGGGTATTCCTGTAAGCTCTCAGGAGGCGGCACAGTGCTTGATGCGGGTGGACTGCCTCCACCTTGGCTCTTTGTATCGCTTTCTTGATGGAGGCCATGAAGCGTTCCGCCATCCCATTCGCTTGCGGGTGTCGAGGGGTTATCTTCATGTGCTTGAAACCCAAATGCATCGCTAGTTCTCCGAACTCGTGCCCGCAGAATGGTGGTCCATTGTCAGACTTGATGGTTTTGGGAACCCCCCACTCGCTGAATACTTCCTCTAGCACCTCTGCCACCTGGGGAAACGCTGTGGTGGAGACCGACTTGACTATGGGGAACCTTGAATGTTCATCTATTAGCAGCAGGAGGTAGTCGCCAGTTTCGGTCGGTCCGTAGAAGTCCACGGCTACTCGTTCCCAGGGGCGATCTGGTATCTGTGTGTGTTGCAGCGGGGGTGGACGTTCCATTGAGGCGGTGCACTGGCACGCGTGACAGTTTTTCACCCATTCATCGACCGCCACATCTAGGAAGGGAAACCAGACGTAGCATCTCAACTGTTTCTTGGTGTTCTCCGCCCCTCGGTGACCTTCGTGGGCCGTGCGGACCACCTCGTTTCGTAGTGTGGCGGGAATAACAATCCTGCAGCCTCGTAGAAGAATGTTGTTGTCCTTCACAGCCAGTTCACCCTGCACTCTGGCCAGTCTCGCGATTTCCTGTTTGTTGACGCCCGGATGGGCTAGCATTGCCCTGTGGTGGTCTTTCCATTTGTTGGTTAAAGTCAAACTGATTGCAAGGGCTGTCGTCGGGTCAGCGGCAGATGCGGCGGCCACCCTTTCGAGGGACAACGCCGGTGGTAGCGATCGATCAGCTATATACTGCACATAGGCCACATCTCCTTTCCGCGTCAGCGGGGGCCCCACAGGGTGTCGTGACAGATAATCGGCTGGGTTTAGCTCACCTCCGGGGCGATGGATGATGTCGTAGTTGTACTCTTGAAGCCGGATGCCCCACCGCTCAATCCTTGGTGGCATCTTGGTGTGCGGGTTCCCGAACAGGGATAGGAGTGCCTGGTGGTCGGTAATCAGCGTGAACTTCTTCCCGATGAGGAAATTGTGGAAGTGTTCACATGCCCATACTGCGGCCAAACTCTCCTTCTCGGCTTGCGAATAAGCCAGCTCCGGCGTGGATAGCGCTCTGCTCGCATAAGCGACCACATGTCTCGGGTTGATGTCCGCCCCACTGGTTTGAGCTAGTATGGCCCCGAGGCCGACTGGGCTTGCGTCCACCACCACCTCGGTGTGCCACGCGGGGTTGAAGTAGGCCAGGCGGTGAGCCTCCGTGAGGGCCTGCTTGATGGCAGTGAATGCCTGCTGGCATGCGGGAGTCCACTCGAACACTGTCTCCTTCTGCAGGAGCCTCCTCAACGGGTCGGTGAGGGAGGCAAAGTGGGGAATGTATCTCGCACAGTACCCCGCCATGCCAAGGAAGGAGCGGACGTCTGCAACCTGCAGCGGTTCGCCAAGGCCAGTGATTGTGGCAACTTTGTCGGGATCCGGCATCATCCCTTCCCCGGAGAAGATGTGGCCGAAAAATTTAAGTTTCGTCTTGCTGAATCTGCACTTGGAGATGTTGAGCGTGAGACCAGCAGCTTGAAGGGCTTCACACGTGGCGTGCAGCGCTGTGTCGTGGGACTCCTTGGAGGAGCCAAACACAAGTATGTCGTCGCTGTAATTCAGAGCACCCTTAACGGGTCTGATAATTTGACGTATGGCTTCCTGAAAAATCTCCGCAGCGGACGAGATACCGAAATTCAGTCTGCGGTACCGGAATAGGCCATCATGTGTCGCAAATGTTGTGATGACTCGAGAGTCAGGGTGTAGCTCCAGCTGATGATAGCCCTGAACCAGGTCGAGCTTGGAAAACATCTGGGCATTGTTCAACTGCACGATCATGTCTTCTATGCACGGACCCGGGTGTCTCTCCCGCTGGATAGCCGTGTTGGCCACTCTCATGTGCACACATAGATGGATTTTTCCACCTTCTTTGGGTACGACCACCAGGGGGGAGACCCATGGGGTTGGGCCCGTTGCTGGCTCAATAATGCCGTCGGAGAGCAATTGCTGGAGAGCCTCGGACACTGCCTCTTGGAGGTGAAACCCGACCCGTCTGGGGTGTTGCGGCACTGGGCGTACCAGCGGGTCGATGTGTAGCTTGATGGGAGGGGCTATGAGTTTTCCCAATCCGGTACACAGCTTTGGGAATCTCTCCATTATGTCGTCTTGTGTGATTAGGTTCTGGTTTCGAACGCATGCCATTGTGCTGATTAAGTCCTTCGGGTTGTCTGAAGTTGCGGTAATGGTATCACCTGCTTTCACGTGGATCTCGATCAGACCCAGGCGGGATGCTGTGTGGTAGCTGATAAGGCATCTACTCCTGGTGAGCGAGCGAATGACATGGATGGTGGTGTCCACCTGTCGTCCATTCAGGAGAAACCGTCGAGCGAATTGACCCACCGTCTGCAAAGGGGTAGCAGCGCCCCACTGGAAGATTCTTGAATGTGACGGGGCAAGCTGTGGTGGGTCTGACATCCTGCCGTAGTCCTGCTCGCCCATGATGTTCACAGTGGCGCCAGAGTCGATCATGAACTGGAATTGGTAATTTCCCATCTTGATCGGGATTTTTGGGGCTTCCCGCGCCTCTTCGTTATCAAGAATGAGATTGACAAACTCGTCCTGGTCATATGGATCATGCGGCGCATTGTAGGCCGCCTCTTGATCTTCATGATAGAATGCCTCAGGCCTTTGTTCCATGGGGGGATTTTCGTATTCATCCACGAAATGCCTGGGCTGGTCCACCTGGTCTGGTTGCACGTAGTATCCCTGCATTTGATACTCATCAATTGCTCTGACATATCGTCTCTGGTTTTGCCCTTGTTGGTACTGCCTCGGTTGATTGTATTGTGGGGGTGGAGGCCGAAACGGCTTTCTGGCGGGTGCTTGTGGACGCATCAGGGGATATGGTATGCCCTCCCTACATACAGAGTGGAAGTGCCCCTCTCTTCCGCAGTTCGTGCACCGTTGGGATAATGCTGGGCACGACCCGGAGTGTGGGAAGGACATCCCGCACCGATAGCACTGTCTTTGCTGGCGCGGGGTTGGTGCCCCTGGTGCTCTATATTGTTGTGGTCCTCTGTCGCCTTGTCGAGGCGGCTGTATGGCGCCTATGAGTTCATTGGTGTCTTGTTTGGGGTTATTTGTGTTGCTCATGGATGAAGCTTGTGCATCAACTCTCTCGTGTATGCGAGCGAGTTCGCTCACTTCGGGGATGGTGAGAGGCTTTTTCAAAAGTTGTTTCTTGAGCGCAGGAGAGAGACAACCTTCTATCACTCTCAGCCGTATTGCTTCTTCCAGGGAGAAAGCGTCGAACTGGCAGTTAGCACCTTTCACTCTTAGGCGAGTTATGAACTCATCAACAGTCTCGTGTGGCAGCTGGGTGCATTTGTTGAATAGATATCTCTCATAGTCTCGGTTGACTTCGATGATGAGTAGCTTGTCCAGGGCCTTAATCAGGTTGGGGAAGGAGTCTTGTTCTGCCGTCGGGATTGTTTTTACTACCGTCTTGATTTCACCCCCCACGAGGTTGAGAAAAATGTCCCTGATGTTGGTGGAATCACCATCGCCGGACCCCCGCACAAAATGGTGGAAGTCTTCCATCCAGTCAGTCCACCTGGGTCCTTTCGTCGCTTGTGGCGTCATGGTGAATGGCGGGGGCAGCCTCAGCTGTATTGATTTTGCTGCGCGCACAGGCTGGGGGGACCCAGGATTGGATCCCTGGACGCTCATGTTGTCAGGAGATGAGACCTCTGCGATCTTCGGGCGGTGTGTGGTTATGGAGGCACTGGCGTGCACCCGCGCACTCACCCAAGCGTGCGAAGGCAGGTCCGGCTATGGACCATTAACGGTGAGAGGTGGCTCCCAGACGTCGTCGCTGGCGTGGTCCGTGACAGGGGACTGGAGCAACCGCCTTATGAGAGGGCGGGTTTGCCGGCATGTGTGAACAGTAGGGACCGCCTGGAGTGGAGGATGCGGTTCACGCGCGTCGTTTTAAATAAACGAGAAAAGAAAAAAAAAAAATTTTTTTTTTTTTTTTTCATTTTTTTTTTCAGCTGCAGCCTTGTATGCGGAGGAGGAGGAGGCGCGGCGGGTCAGCGGCCGCCCGCGCGAGCACTGGCGGGTTTCTGGGCCCAGCGCCACGGAAGGAGGAGCAGGAGGAGGAGGCTCCGCGTGATTCCCTGCACGCGAGCCGGGACGCGGCGGACTGCCGCTGGAGGACTCCGGTGTGCGAGGAACAGCCTCGTCGCCAATGTTGCCGAGGTCGCGGCACAAAGAAAGGACGCACACACGGAGGCATAAAGGAAGCTTCTTTATTCTTCTCACAACTACTCAGTAACTGGCGCCCTACGCGCCTTTTCCCACAAACCCCCACTTCCCCGCTCCCACGTCACACTAACACTCCGCCTCCCCAACGGAGGGGGCCAAGTGCCTTTAACTCGTGGAGTGCTGGGTAACAAGAAGCATGCCCTTCATCCTACGCTCACACAACGGGGGTGCGTGTGTAATCCGAGGGCTTTATTTAACGTGCTAATAAGTGCCAAGCTCAGTGTCACTTTCACTCAGCTCTGAATACACAAAGCACCATGTAAACATAACACAATATTATTAACCACTGCATACTCCAACGTAATCAAAGTTTGGTGGAAATGACGAGTCTGGCTGACTTGACTCTGATCTTGCCTCCTAGCCCTATAACTGATCGGCTACATGATACACCAGCCTCTGTGGACCATGGCGACATTGGTGAGAATACAGGGTTATGCCAGTCTGAACTGCTACATGTAATAGGGGCCTTCAGTATGGATGCAAACACGGAAATTAGTAGGACTACGCCCACTTTGGAGCCCAGGGATTGTCCACTGAGTCCTTCAGTGGACATTTCCTCCAAAACATTGTCCCACAAAAATACGTTACAGGACGATATACTTGAATGCGAGGAGGTCGTGGGAAATGTCTCTATAAATGACTCTTCAAATCTAACTTTAAAGCAGAGCAGGAGCTTAGTCTGTGCTTTGGATAAAGATCCTTCCAATAACCAAGCAGGATCTCTCCCTCTGGACGTAGGCGGAGTAGAAAGGACACCTGCAGCAAGGTTACTGCAACCCTTGGAGGAAGGAGTGCCCCATTTACCTGCTAACGAGACAACAGCACTTGCAAGTGTCGCTGCAGACCTTCCGATGATATATTCATTTGGTCTAAACCACAAAGAAAGTTTAATAACGGTCCCTTGCAATCTGTGGCATAAAGCCTGTGGAAGCCCAGGGGAATCACCCCAGCCTCACTGCAAGGAACTCAAAGGTTTTTTTTACACCAGAAAGAGTGAAAGCATGCCTGCAGGAAGGGGAGGCAAGGTAGCCTTATCAATTACCAAGGCTGCTATAACTGACACATGTTTGCAAAGTAGGGCCGGTACGTCAAACCCTATAGGCTCTATGAGCAAAACCCAAAAGCAACCCCAGCAAAAAAGGTCCAATGGTACCCTCAATAAGACCACGTTGGAGACAGGTCAAGAGAAGGGCAAGCACAGGGGGCAATTTCTGCAAGAATATACACAATATAAGCCCGTTCACAACATTGAAATGGATCACAGATCCTGGGGGGCTGACTTAAATGAAAGAAATAACCTCAGGCATCGGGAAGCAAGAGTTACAGGTAAGGATCCCATAAACGGATCACTTAGTAATTACTCCTTATCTAGTAAATGACAAAGGCTATCTTCAACATGAGGTGTCTCCCCCCACAGATGTGGACTTGCTGATGGATCTAGTGGCTTCTCAAGTGGAACAAAGAAACAAGGAAAAAGCTGCAAATAACACGATAGATACTAACATGATAGCAGTTTTTACATTTTCTATGGTCCCCTTTATGGAATTTATTGAAAACCTATCTGATCAACTTAAAGGTCAGACTACTGTAATAGCTATGCTCCATTTGAAATTATTCTTTGTTGAAGGATTTATTACGGCTATCCAAAGTAACCTGGACAAAAACTCTGAACAGACAACTCAGATCTTGAAAAGCATAATTGAGCCCATTATTCTGGACAAAGAAAGAAGATCAGAAAGATTCATTGTCAACGACCAGGCCAATAATCAACTATTGGTGGCAGACCCCTGTAATGAGGGACTCCAACTTAACCACCTCTCGGATGCCAGCTTAGAAGCTTCCCCTTTAAATAGTGGGGCAAACCAACCCCTAAAAGATGGAAGCAGCAAAGACGTTATAACAATTTTGAATAAAGACCAGGAAGGGTGGCGACTAAATTATACTAATAAGGAAGTAGCTCCTCAACAACCTGGCATCGGCATCCCAAGTGTGGTTACATCAGTGGGAAAGGCCTCACATGTCACGGAAGTTATAAACCCCGGTAAAACAGACTTGGGCTCCCAGCAAACGCCTAAGACTTTTAACATCTTTTCCAAATTAAGAAGCCTTGACCTTGGGCTCTAAGGGCATAATGATTCTCCAAACACAAAAAGAACTGCACTAAAGGAAACATTTAAAACGCCAGGACTAGTCCTCTCCAACGATACATTGACGAAGAGGCAGCTGAGTAAAAGAGTAGTCTATACCAAAGTGGTGAAGCCACAACAAAAAAGAGTTAACACCACAATTCGTAATATTATAAAACCAGTTAAATCAGTGGTGTTCGAGAGATCAACAAAGACAGTGGTACCAGACACAACCTTGGCAGTGATTGTAAATATGGCTCCCCCCAAGCTGGCTCTGAAACAGGGCAAGGTCACTGAAAATGTTGAATTGACTGAGGACGAGATGGCCATCCTCTTAAATCTCTCAACACACTCAGACACAGTGGAGGAGGTGAGCAGTGACTCATCGGAACGGTCTGGAAGTGAGGATCAAGAGGGTGATGAACAGTACCAAGAAGATGATAATGGTGCCTTCACTCCAGAAGGGAGGAGCGTAGTACCGGAGGTACAAGACGTCAAAATCACTTTTTCACAAAAAACAACACTTCCTGTGTGGTGTGCCAGCTGTGTGTTTGGTGGTTGCTGGTGGGGAAGGACTCTTCTGTTCGACTCCCTTGCTGAACCCTTTTACTGAACTTTGATGGATTGGCCAAACATTCTCTTTGAAATTCCTGAAGCCCTTGCTGTTTGGAAGTCATGAAGTCCCCTTTCTATTGTGTTTGACCTTCGAGTTCACCCTACAAACACACTGCGCATGCGCAGAATGCCAGCTGTGTGTGTGGTGTTCGGTGGGAGCGTGGAGACGTGGCTGTGGCAGCCCTTCTCTTCTACTTCTTGGATTGCCTGGTAAGACCATTGGACAGGCTTTGTGATGCACCTGTAAGAGCGACGCCATATCTTCAGTAATCAATTAATAGCCAATAGCCCCTTCCATTGGCTAATTTTGCTAACGTGTGAACTCTTCAAGTTTTCGAGCTCTAAAGTCGTTTACCACGTCACGACTACCATCAAGGGAACACCTTCTGATGACACGTTCTTGCTGCATTTTTGCTAGCATATGTGGATTGTTGACCCATGCGTAATATGAACCTGAACTGCTTTTTTGACTGTATACTTCATTGAAAGTGTGGTGAGGTAATTGTGCCTCAGTGACCTTTTGGAACCATGCAGTGCCTTACTACGAGGTGCGCCCTGCCTTGGACCTCCTTGTCTATGCTTCGGGAGTGGCCCATGCTTTCTAGACTGTTTTGGGATGTGCATATGAAAGAGCTAAGCCACTCATAAAGTCCACTGTGTTGGTAGATGTAGCCCTGAATGGTCTTTCCGGACTATAATGCTCTTGTTCCACACTTACAGCCACACCTGTATGCTCTTGTACGGACATTGCCTTGGGGGGTGACTGGGGGCCTTGGAGCCTTTGAACCCCAGAAGGCTGAGGATCATTAGTCAGGTTCTTGTCAAACTGATCATTGTCGGCTTCACTGAGGTGCGAGTGACAGACGGTTTTAGCACCCTTGAGTCCGCAGATGCAGTGATTCATGTTCACCTGACATTGGCACTAGCGCTAGGGGGTGACTGCGGGCCGTGGAGCCTTTGAACACCATCAGGCTGTGGAGTGTTGGCCAGATGACTGTTTACTTTGGAATCGTCTTTTTGTGTGAAGTAGGGGTGACTATTTGAGCCCCTGGACTTGCCCCTGCAGAGGATTCTGTTTGATTTACTTTTGTATTTACCACAGCGGGTGACTGCGGGCCTTGGAGCCTTTGAACCCCACTAGCCCTATGTATATTGGTTAGGACGTTGATCACTGACTTTTTGGACCACTAATTGGAGGGGAGCGTGTGTGAGCTTTCTAGACTTTTTTTTATATCACTCTAGTTCACAAGCCCTGCGAATGTCCCTCTCAAAAGTCCAGCGGGACGTGTTGGAAACCTGTAGACTAGTCTTGTAAATGGTTCTAGTGTGCCCGAGTGTGGGCAAACTTGGTTGACGGGGCGGTGTGCTTGTGCTTAGTGGAGGGAGTCCCTGACCTGTTTCATATCCTATCTTATACTAGTGTCAAACGGCTTTTGTAGCCCATTGTTGGGAATTTAGTCATCAATAGGGGCCTGCAATTCTGCCAGTCCCACAGTCATGTTCATTCATTCTAATTACACATTTATTGCATAGTTTGTTTTCAAATTTGACTAGCTAAACTTTTATTTGAATCATTCTCTCTTTGGTGCCAATACAATTGTTTTGGCTTAACTTTCTCTTGCTAACTTTGATCATGAGTCGATCCCTGAGAAGTGGAAACCACCCACGCAAAGTTTCCAAGGGACCACCCACAGGTTCGACTGGTAAACCAGCTAATGTTACACTCGCCTTGCTTCCACCTATTAAAAAGTCCCTCCTATCCATGTCAGCAGTTATCCCCTCGGTGGAAGGATTTCGAGACATAGAGGGTGATTTGACTTTGCCATCTCATACTTTATTCGAACCTACGGACAGACCTTTACCCCCTGAAGCCAACCTTGATCAGATCATGCTCTCATTTTCTGTCAAAGATGCGAATGACGATGAAAGAAATTTGATGAATTAACCATCCCATCGGGCTGGGCCGAGCAGCCCAAACAAAGATACAGAGGAAGTTATTGTGTCTATTTTAGACACTTCAATGCTCGCTCCGGCAATCATGAATGAGCTGGGAAAACATGTTTGGTTGTCTCTTGGCCCTTCCTCTCCAGCATCAAGTACCCACGTGCCCAAGGAGCAAGTTCACTTAAACCTATCTGATAAATTTACATATAAAGACTTTACTGCACCAGTAAGGGAACGCTTTGGCCCTAGTCTTTATGATGCTAGAACTAGTACATTCCCCATTCGTGGGGATATTGACACCCTCTAGTCAAAAGGTATATGCTCCTCATCGTCAAATTCACTTAGTGAGCATGACCAAAGGTCAGTTTCCTCCAACCACCAACTCCCAAAATCAGCGGACATTCCTCCTCGACTCCGGAGGACTCGCTGACCGACATCCACGATCATGAGCTACAGACTTTTCCCGTAATTACGAGAATTCTCAACCTTCTCGATAAAGGCCACATCCTTACTCATTGTTCTCTTAGAGAAATGAAGGGTTCGTTAGGCCTAATGATGGAAAACATCAGCAAAACAGAAGGCTATATTCTGGCTCAGGAGCAGTCACACTCTTTATATGTTACTTACTTAGAGAGAATGTTGACATTGCTCCAGCCAGCCACAGCTCTACAGCGGCCTGCGTCTAAGTCAACAACACAGGGAACTCAAACAGTTGCTGTGGTGAAAGATCTATGCCACACAGGTCATATTCTCAGGCTCTCCAAGGCTTACAACCTCATATAGAAGAAATGTCGAATGATAAATCTATCAGTCTTCTTGAAGTGACTAAACTTCATCACGATCGACTTCTTCAAGTTGAGCAGCTTCTGTTCAATACTCTTTCAAAAAGCAAAGACTCTATAGTTCTGGAAGCTGCCAGAGGTTCATTGGCTCCTGTCGACGAGTCAACCTTGTCTCATGACAGTCCATCTGCACTGACATATATCATTGATGCCCAAGCCATCACAAAGCCGCAAAATGCTCAATCAGTGACACAGACAGGCGAAAAGGGTATTAGCCAATTAGGGTCCCATTTTATGTCTCGCAAGGCGAAGAAATCATTTTTAGGAACACAAAAACGACTGAACCTTTCCAAAAGCTGAGCTTAAAAACACCACAGCCAAGAGCGGCAATGTTGAGGCAAACGGCCCTCCTAAAACTAATGCTGCTCCTTTGTCCAACTTGAAGTTTGCCCAATTGTGGATGAGCCCACTTTAAACCTACTGGAACTAAATGATGAGAGCAAATCAAAGTTATGGGTGATGGTGACCCAACTGGTCTTTCACCAAGGTTAGCAGTAAAAAGCACTGAAAAGACGCAATCTCAGTTACACACATTTTTTCCAATGGAGCAAAATAAAAAGGTGGTTATTCCTGAACTATTGGAGGCTCGACCTCAACATGTTCAGACATCTGATGCACTTCCATCTCAGATTAATAATGGCAGTCACATGTTGGCCATATCCAAAGATTCGGAGGCCATACAGATTGTGACTAAGGATGTGGACCAGGTAACCCCTGTGGGTGACTCTAACATGCCGAGCAAGACACTAGGAGAGAACAACTCCTCGGCTAATTTGGGAATCAACTTTGAGGCTGAATCTGACCACCCAAGAGACCAGAATCCCTTGTTTTTGGAATTACCCAAGGAGATGAAACATATCCTTGGATAGGTGAGTGATCCTAATTTGAATGGAACATCACGGATCAATAGATCCTTTTTGATGAATGCATTTTATCAGATAACACCCTTGCGAAGGACATTGAGTGGGTTAAACTTGCTAACCAAAACAATTATAGAGTGTTGTGCAAATTTCAGTCCCAAATTATTACCAAGCTTATCTTGGAACACAAGGAGGACTTTGAAACTTCGGGTCTCTATCCCAATCTTTTTAGCGGGATGAATGTTGCATGATCCTTTTTGGAATTTGTCCTACCGGCCCTGCAGGACAGGGGCCCTAAAGGCCCTGCTTTGACTGCAGTAGTGGACCCAAATAGCGAAATATGAACCCAACTCGCCGCCTTGACCAAGTCTCTAAATGGTTTAAGCTGGTTGGAGCCGCTTATTAAAGTGGCAGCTATAATGAAGGAAGGTATCCCTACTTCATAACTATCCAAAATGTTGATACTTCATGAAGTGCTGTTCGGCAAAGAATCTTTATGCCCTGCAAAAACTGTTATCGCCTTAAATCTTGTTTTTACAAGAAACCATGTTAATGATGGATATCGTTTTGGAAGTCTATGCCTCATTTTATGTTCAAGCTCGTTGTGTCTCTGTTGGCCGTCCTAGTGGCGGCCTTGCTATTATCATTAAGACTAGCATAAGATTCACGGCTAAGTTACTGGACCACACTGATTCTTTCGTGATGGTCGAATTGACCATTGTAGGAACTTTCATCCAGAAAATATTGCTCGTCTCAGTCTATTGGAACCCCATGGCAGTATCCATAGAAACGATTTTTCAATCTTTTTATGTGACACTGACCAATGCTATGTTGCAGCACCCCATGCATGGAATCTTGATTGGGGGTGATTTTAATGCAAGTTTGGATATGGAAGGAATTAGACCAGCTACCTTGTATTGTACCCCATACACAAAGCAGGCTGGTGTTAGGGGTAAGCAATGGACTGAGTTTCTTGAAGCCTGGAATATTCACCCACTTCACCTAGCATTGCACAGCACTAAAGCCTCTTGGCAGCGTGGCACTTCTTGCTCTTTAATCGATTATATTTTGGCATCAAGTGAGTTGTCTGGTTTCCTTGATCCAATCCTGATTACCAACTTGGGACTGGGTGATCATGGTCCTTTGAGCACTGATCTCCACCTCACTTGCAACATCTTTGATACTTTGGCCCACATGTCCCTTGTTGAGTGTGACAGATATGCTCTTTCTGTCTGCTGGAATCCAGGCAAATATAGGAAACTCGTGTCCTGTGTCAACCAGTACATTTTGGTTAGTGCTGACAACACGGCATCACCGCTCTATTTAGAAAAGTTCACTGCCATCAACCTAAAGATGATACGAGAACATCTTGTAACTCTATCCAAACTGTCGTCTAGGCATGTGGACTCCAACTCTTTTCAAAAGTACCCGCCTGATATTGCAGCACTGAAACGCACAAAATAGTGTGACCTTAGAGCTGCAAAATGTTTGCATTCAACCCATGGACTATACTTGCCATCTAAAAATTCTATACTGGCCACATATAAGAAAGAATTGAAAGAAGTATGTCATGCGTGCCACACTCTCGAAAATCAGAACATGATTGTGCTATTATACGTATTCGTATATGATACAAGCACATCTGAGGCACCTTCTGACACCCGTATGGTCCAAGTTCCTGCCACTACTGCTGGACTCCCCTAAAAACAGCACCGACCGTCACTTCACCTGCATTAAAGGAGCAGGACATGCCCCACGTGACTATAAGGGCCAGACTCTAAGAGCCCGGGTTACCCCTAACCACATCGCTGAGAGAGTGCACACCCGACAATGTATCTGAAGCATTGTCTCCTCTTACACCCACAAATATGTATGCACGTGTGCACTCAAGTACTTTAAATAACTGCTCCTTGTCTACCATACTTGTTGTGCCTGTGCCCTCACCTGCCTGTATTGCTAATGCTTTGTGTGCCATACCCGCGCCTTCGAACGTGCTTATGCCCCCACCTGATTGTGGTAATACTGCATTGTCTGCTAAAACAGCACTGTCTGATAAGCCCATGCATTCACCTTTTTGTTGTAATACTGCACTGTCTGCTAGGACAGCACAGCCTGATAAGCCTGTGCCCTCACCTGCCTGTATTGCTAACGCTTTGTGTGCCATACCCGCGCCTACAAACGTGCTTATGCCCCCACCTGATTGTGGTAATACTGCATTGTCTGCTATGACAGCACCGTCTGATAAGCCTATGCCTTCACCTGATTGTTGTAATACTGCATTGTCTGCTATGACAGCACCGCCTGATAAGCCTGTGCACTCACCTGCCTGTATTGCTAATGCTTTGTGTGTCATACCCGCGCCTTCAAACATGCTTATGCCCCCACCTGATAGTGGTAATACTGCACTGTCTGCTATGACAGCACTAGCTGATATGCCTATGCTCTCACCTTATTGCTGTAATAATGCCGTCTATGCTAAGCCATGCCTTCATGATGAGCTCATGTCATCACCTGCCTCTGTTGATCTTGCCTACCCACACCACCGTCTATGCCCACATCGTCACCCGCTTGTCTGAACAATGCTCTGTATGCCCTGTATGCTATGCCAGCTCCTCCTGCTGTTCCTAAGCCACCACCTGCCTCCACACCCCAATGGAATGCCACTCTTAGTTGTGCCCTGGTCAACGCATGCTCAATACCTGTTTTTGCCCTTGATATCCATGACCTTATCATCAAGGATGACCTCGACCTCCTGATAATCACTGAAACTTGGCTTAATGAAAGTTTGGGCCCAGCTCTATCTCTCGCCATCCCTCCAGGGTAAACAATCTTCAGAAAATATCGTATTAACCAGAGAGGTGGGGGTGTGGCCCTAATCAGCAGGGAAACCCTCTGTGTTAGTGAAACTGAAGGGAAACTTGGGCATAACTGTGACTACCTCCCACTCAAAATGAACCTCTCCCACAATTGCACCATTACCATGCACATTGTGTATGGACCTCGAGGTCCCACTGCTGAATTCCAGGACTCCCTCATCCTCTCCCTGTCTGACAACATTAAAAAGACATCCCAAATCATTCTTCTGGGCGATCTGAATCTAGACCTGAACGACCCAAAGGATTGCCATGCCAAATCCCTCAAGAAAGCTCTATCCACCTTAGGATTCTCGCAAACTATCTCTGAACCCACCAACATCAAAGGACGTACATTGGACTGGATTAGTCATCACAACTGCTCTATTCTAATCAGTTCCAACACTCCAATTCCATGGTCTGACCACCACTATATTCAATTCAACCTCGCCACGAAAAAAGGGCACCCCATGCACACTATTCCATGTCCAGCAGCCTTCACGAGAAGCTCACGCAAACTGACCGCCGAAAACCTTGCACCATTTCTAATGGTGCCCGCTATGCAGGCCCCATTTTCCAAAGACCCAGAAACTCTAGCCAACACCTTTAAACACATTGTCACACAAGCTGTTGATGCCATTGTCCCACTTGCCCTAAAGAAAGCCAAAAAAGTCAAACACTCTAACGCCTGGTTCTATAAGGAGCTGCTTGACCAACGCTCAGAGAAAAGGTCTGCCCTCTCTGCTTGGAAATCTAACCCCTCCAAAATCACTAGGAATGCCTTTAAGGCCATTTCCAATTCGTACAAAAACAATGTCACCCAGGCTAAAGCCGCCTCATTCAACTCAATGATCAATGATGCTAAATCAGGATCTATGGAAATCTTCACCATCTTTACAGAGCTGCAAAAACCATCTACCCCTCCACCCACTCTCCTCAGGGATCAAAGTTGGTGTAACAGCATTCAGTTGGCCATGTTAGAAAAGGTCAACACCATGCAAACTAAAATCCTTGGCCATCAAAAACCTCTTAACCTACTAATAGCCAACCTGCACAGTAAAGCGCCCACGACCACTGAACCAGAGCCTTCCCCACCCTTTGACTTTAAAGATATTACTAAATCAGAAATTATCACCCTGCTCAAGTCTATCAAACCATCTAATTGTAAGGGGGATGCCTGCCCAGCCCAACTCATCAAAGACTCAGCACACATCCTCGCACCCTTCCTTACTGCGTTCATAAGTTTGTCCTTCCAGGCAGACCACGTTCCTAATGGACTTAAGGAAGCTTGGGTACGCCCGCTCCTTGAAAAACCATCCCTTGACCCTACGACCCCGGGGAACTACAGGTCCATCACCACCGTCCCATTCATTCTAAAAATCTTGACCAAAGCAGCATACCTGCAAGTCCAAAAATTCCTGGAAGAGAACCGTCTCTTCGGCCTGCAGCAATCTGGCTTCTGCCCACGACATGGCACCAAAACGGCTCTCCTAGACCTAAAAAATCAAAAGGATGATCTCAGAAACATATACAAACCTGCCCTCCTTTTGCTCCTTGATTTGTCTGCTGCTTTTGACTTGGTCGATCAAAACACCCTCTGCCACCATCTCGCGACTGCGGCCAACTTCTCCCCTAAAGCATGTGATTGGATCACTTCCTTTCTCCAAGAGAGGGCTATAAAAGTCTTCTCTGACTTGGCCTGTGCGACTCCGAGCCACATCAAATGTGGAGTTCCACAAGGATCCTGCATAGCACCCACACTATACAACCTCTTCAGGAGGCCTCTTTTCAGCATCCTTGACTCCCTGGGCAACTCGTATACTAATTATGCATTTGACACACAGGTGCTAATCCCACTCACTGGTGATTATGAGGTAGATATGATCCCTCTCACCTCCATCTACTCTACTATCCATTCCTGGATGGTGGACAACTGGCTATGCCTCAATAGTGAAAAAACTGAACTTCTGCTTATCGGTTCGCCCACCACCTTGGGCAACCTTGATCAGCAATACATTTCCTTCACTATTGATAATATTACCATCAAGGTATCCAATAACGTCAAGACACTTGGAGTTTACTTAGACTCTGATCTTACCGTGGACAGACAAGTGAATGCCATTGCCTCCTCGTCGGCCTTTTACTCCAAAGTTCTCAACGCAGCCAGATCCTTCCTATCATGCCAGAATTGCCTTACAATTGCTAGGGCAATAATTGGATCAAGGCTTGATTATTTCAATGCCCTCCCCGTAGCTACCTCTTGTAAAAACTTGGCCAAACTCCAACTGGTCCAAAACAACGCACTCAGGGCGGTCTCTGGAACTTCAAGGAAAGATCACATCTCCGAAATTGGAAGGCAGGCTTATTGGCTCCCTGTCAAGGAGAGAATCGTCTTCAAAACCCTCTCCCTCGCACATAAATGCCTCTATGATCTTGCACCCTGTACCTTGTCCAAAGAATTGTTAAACACACCGCTGCAAGACCTCTTAGGAAGGAGTATTCCAACATGATTCTCACGCCCAAGAAAAATTAATCTGCGCTGGGGATCTAGTTTTACCACAATGGCCGCCTCTCACTGGAATGCCCTTCCCACTCACCTAAGAATGATTGAGTCCCACCAGGCATTCCGCAAAGCGATCAAAACCAAGATTTTTGTATGAATACTGTCAAATGCTCACTGTGTAATAATGACTGCACTTATGTATGTATATTAATGTACCTGTAACCAAGAGACCTCACGGTCGCCTGTGAATCACTTAATCTAAAACTCTACAAAATTTCATGTAACACTGCCTCAATGCCTTTGGGCTGTAAGTGCGCTATACAAATGCAAATAAATAAATAAATAAATTATGTAAGCGCAACGCAAGGTATTTTTGGGTGATTCTCAGAAACCCTTTACGCACACCAGCAAATCGCTTGGTTGCTGAGTTAAATGGTGACACCTGTCAGGCCCACTTTAAGGAGAAATATGCCTTGCCTTATTGGCACGTGCAACAGGAGACAGTTGTTTCCTTTTTGACTATTGCACCCAAATGCACCTGGGTGCTGAAGGATGTAATCTGGGCAATCTCCAAATTAACATTCTCTAAATCGGCTTGTCCGGATGGGCCTCCACCTTGCGTCATCAATGATGACCCGCACTTTTGGGCAAAGCACTTGATTACTCGCTTTGAGTCTATATTTCACTCTGGAATAATCCCTCCTTCATGGTTGATGGTTATAATCATCCCTATCCACAGAAAGGGGCACCTGGACAATCCTGCTAACTCTAGGCCCATCTCCCTAATTGATGTAGCAGCAAAAATCTTTGCTTGTCTTATACTAAATGACCTGGAAGCCTGCATAGCAACATCTGCAATTCTATTAAAAGCCCAGGTTGTGTTTTGTAAGGCGATGGGCACTCAATTGAACATGACCATTCTTTCATACCTATTGATGTCATTGCGTAACTGATCTAATGGGCCCATTTACATGGCCTCATTGGATCTATCATCAGCGTTCGATAGTGTTCTTCGAAATTGCTTTTGGAAGAAAATGTTGGCATATGGAATTCCAGCTCACATAGTAGCGCTGATTGCGCTCTTGCATAAAAACACCTCTTACAGGGTGCACATCAATTGTGAGGGTCTATTGTCAGACAATATTCCCACCACAACTGGTGTGAAGCAAGAGGCAACCTTGCAGCGGTCCTCTTCAATTTGTATCTTGCGGATATTGACACCATATGGGATACAAATGACACCTTTGCCGTCAAATTGGGAAATCTCCGCCTAAAGTGGTTAGCCTTTGCTGACAACGTTATCCTGTTTGACAGAACGCCCTTTGGGCTACAAAACAAGCGGAACTACTTTCACCCGTACTGCTTGCTAAACAACTTGTTTATTAACTCAGCCAAATCGAACATCTTAGTCTTCACTGCAAAGAGGAACTTGCCTAGATTTAGGTGGCCTGTCGACTCAAAGCAGATAACTACTAAGAGCGAGATAACGTATCTGGGCTATCAGCTTTCCAACAGCACCTCACTTAACAAATGGCAAATATCTCTAAACTCTAAAGTGGTGCAATTGACAGCGCAGATGAAACTTATATATCATCGCCATTGCAAGTTTTCTTTGCTTCCCTTGATACATTTCTATCAGTTGAAGGTTGAGCCAACATTATTATATGGATTGGATCTGTGTTTGCTAGAGTTAATCCCCTCACTGAACAAAATCCAAGGAAAAGTCTGGAAAACAATGTTGGGGCTTTCGGGATATCTTCCAAATCCTACCCTGATTCACAAACTGGGCCTATATGCACTCGCTGACAGATTTGAATGGCAAATGCTAAATAACTTCATGAAGATGGTTTCGCCTCCACCAAATTCCCTATCCGAGGATCTCCACGCGATGCTGATTGCTGACCACCCAGCATCAAACTCCCACTTACATGGATAAGGTTCTTGTTTCTCTTAATCTAACCAAGCAAGACCTCATTGAGCGCCCAGGGTTGGTAAAAAAACACTTTCATTTGATTGTTTGGGCCAGCAACACAGGCTTCCGGATTAGCAAATGGAATGGTTACGGAGCATCTGTTCTTGGACGTAATTGCTCATTTTGTGCAAACTCAAATGAAACAGAAACTCTTCAGCATCTATTCATTTTCTGTCCTTACTTTGAACACGAAAGACACATCTGTTTAGGTGCTTACATAGCAACTGTTTCGAACCATGCACGCCACACTGTTTGGACGTGTTGTATGTGGGGTAGAAGCAACCCGACAATATTGGCCACGGTACGACTTGTGGGCAAGATTGAGGTTGATCTCAAAGTAATAAACACTGGGTTAATAAATGTGAGCAACTAGGTGCAAGTATGTGTATTTTATAGATACGATAGCACTGTTTGGGGATGTATACATTCTGCTGCGAAAAGTTGGTGCTTCATTCATGTTCAAATCTTTTGCGTTGGCCTACTTAAGATGCATATCCCAAATATAGAATGTGGTAGATGCCATCAGACGTCTTGACTCGGTAGCACCCTAGGAAGCGAGACCTTTCATTATATCCCTCCTTAAGTTGCAAGTAGAAGGATCGATCGAATTAACTGATTTTTGAATGTGCCATGGTGGGCTTAAAGGGATTAATATGTAAAGTGCTTGACGCAGTGCAGGGCATGTGGCATAATTTGAAACGTCGTAGACTAGAAGCTAGCATCACTAAGGTTTCATTTTAATTCATATCATTACCATTTTTATGACTATGAATGAAAATGTTTAACCAGGGAAATCACCCTGTTTATTATGCATTGAACTCCTATGAGAAATGGGGAAGTTTATTTTATCTTTGGTAACAAATTGTGGTGTGAATAATGTTTTATTTTAAATGAGTTAAATAATTGTAATGTGTAAATCAGTGTTTTGGAACTCTTTGTAGCATTATATATTTGGATGCTTATTTGTAAAGGTGTAATTAATTTTTTTTCACCAAAAACAAATAATAAAAACAAAATTAAATTTAAAAAAAATCCTGAAGAAGCTGATGTCAGTTTGAGCTCAGTATCCAGGGTAAAACATACGTCTCGCCCTAATATTCCTCGTCCGAGGGATGATGAACATACTGAATGCTCCTCACCGGATCAGGACCATCATCTTCGAGACGAATACATGAGATTCGATCAGAAAAGGAAGGCTCTCAGGAGGAGAAAATCAGAGACCAATGTGCCTAGAGCTAGAACTATCCTAAAGGATAATGAGAATCTCACAATTATAACTACTATCACAACGCCAGCCAAGACCATGGTCTATAGATATAATCTGGAAAGGGTCTTGAAAATTAATGACAATCTGATCTTAAACAGGGCGAATTTTATGAGACACATCCAGAGTTTGCCGGAAATTAAAACAACCACGTCTAAGGACTTCCAACTGATAAAGTTGCCCGATGAGTCCAGGCTAAACTGAGTTGCTATTCACACTGCAGACCTAAGAGTGAAACTTCTTCTGGACAAAGAAGGAGCAAGATTACTTCTGATGGGGTTCAGCCTGACCGAATGGGATGTAAATGGCTAACCCAAGAGTAAGGCGTACGAGGAGTTGGAAGGCTGGACCAAGGAGAAAGTACATGTGGACACACATACAACTAGGAATCAGTCGGGCAAAAAACCCTTCACAGATGATCAACCAGTTTGGGTCCCCAGCGGCCAGAAAATCCAGCAACCAGACGTGTCATTTTTTGGTATAACCGGAGGGCCTGTAAACAACGCCAGTGACATCAAGAACAAAAATCAAGAGTTGAAAGGTGATGACTGGAGTTGGTTAGCTTCGACACTAGCCTCAAGATCATAATGCCAGCACAATCCACAAGTCACTACAAGCCCACAATTCACTACTAGCAAACCATACGATATGATGACCTTTGGATCCTGGAATACCAGAGGGTTCATGCACCTCTTTGGGGAAGGGGACCTAATTTTTGAGGAGTACGACATTTTGTTCCTCCTGGAAACCTGGCTCAGGGAAACACCAATCCTGCAGGGATATGAAGTCCACCTTAACCCAGCCACAAAAGGGGAGGCGGTACGCCCGACAGCTGGCTTGATAATGATGATCAACAGATCTATTGGTTGACAGGTACGTTCTACGAGGAATCCATCCCCCTTGGTCCAACTAACTGTCCTGGAAAACATGTTTAAGATCAAAAGTCATCAGAGAACCCTCCTGATTTGTAATCTCCACTGGAATTCGGTCTCCCCCATGGCCGGTAATTTTGTAAAGACAATAATGACCTACATTGATGAGGAAAGTGTGGTCAATAATAACTTAGACATCCTTTTATGTGGTGACCTGAATGTATAATGCTTTGATGAGGCCAAGACATTAATACTCGATTTACCAACAAAGTCATCCCCAAAGGTCACAAGAGTGCATATTCTTAATGACATACAAAGGGGCATATCCCTCCAACTACAATATGGAAGAGAGGCGACTAAAGTAACATCTTGGATTATTTATTCACCACTGAACATTTTTGGGGGAAGATGCGCTCTCTGGAGGTAATAAGAACCTCCCAAAGTGACCATGATCTACTCCAGCTAAAAGGTAACCATAGGGCCTCCAAAAATCTCTATTTGAACCATATGTCATCCCATACAACTTTGGAACTCATGTTGGGTCAGAACCGCCTAAGAATCAATTAACCGGAGCTGGCCAGCTTGAAGACATTGGTCTCTAATGGCCTTATTACAGACGATGCTGGAAATCCCTAGTCGATTCTGGAATATTCATTGGTTCTAAAACAATTTGAAGTAAAAAAAGGCCCCGGTACCAAACGAGTCCACATAGTAAAACACACATTTAATCAAGAAGTGGCAGCTAAGAAAAAAACATTGAATAATTTGCAACATAGGCACAAAAAATCTCCTACCCCAGCATCTGCAGAGGGGGTTAGACGGGCAAACCAATCTCTCAGAAACTGGCTAAAACATCACAGAAGCCAGCTATTCCAAGCAGACAGTGAAAACATGCTTAAGCTGTTAACCTCAAAGAACACTGCCGGCATGTGGAACTTTTTTAATGCCACAACGGCCCCTCCAGGACGCTTTACTTGGCAACCCAGTATCAGCAGGGTTTTGGGAGAGCCATTTTGGTAGACTATTCAACTATTTGGGGATCCAATTCCAAGAACAGTTACAAATAGCTCCAGTGAATGGAGCTTTGTAATCAACAAGGAATAAATCAGGATCCTGATAGACAAAGCAAACAGTTCCTGGGCTGCAGGGCCTAATGGTCTCAGTAATGCATTACTAAAAAAAGACCTGGACTATTGGGCTGACCTTATGGTAGAATTGTTTGAGACAATTAATGACACTAGGACGATTCCACAATCCTAGACCAAATCCATCGTGGTTCCAATCTATAAGAGGGGCAATAGGTCTGATCCTACCAAGTATAGACCTATCACCCTCCTTGATGTGGTTGGAAAATTGTTCTCAGCAATTCTACTAAAGGAAATAAACGTATGGAATAACCTCAAACCATCAGGACCCTTGGCAGGCAGACTTTAAAAAATGCACAGGAACATTTCTACATGTATTCCTTATTAACCTTTTTAAGTGTTGGATAAAAAGTTCCAAGAATAACAATAAAATCTATATTGCCTCGATAGAACTGGCACATGCCTTTGACTCCATAGACAGGAATATTCAATGGTCTAAACTGCAAAAATGCCGTAGAACTACTCCACAATTCTACCACAATCAGAAAATCTTAGCGCTAAGCAATGCTATGTGCCCACAACAATCTAAAAAAGCTTGGTTTCTCAAAGGGGAGAAAGTCCCCAAAGTGGCAAAGATGACATATCTTGGTTTATCTTTGAATACCAGTACCACTGATTCTCATGGTCTGGTAACATTAAAATCTAAAGCCAGGAATCTGGCCACTCAGGCTAGAAATATTAAACAGGGGAACTGTAAGTTTTTCCAGTCCCTGGTCATCGAGTTTTACAAACTCAAGGTAATGCTAATACTTTAAAAGGTGCAGAAACGCAACTGAGGCTGGCAGGTTCAGCTTTGCGACAGGCAGAGGGTATCTTTTGGAGAAGAACTCTTGATTTACCAAATTCACTGCCACTCGAAATAATCCAGAGAGAGTTAGGCTTAACATCCTTGTCCGCAGCCCTGGAGGGGAAAACATTATCCTTTCTTTGCAAATGTCTGGACCCTCCAGGAGAGGGAGGCTTCGATTTACTGCATTGCACCCTAACGATAAACTAGGAGAGAGCCCTGATCGAGTGGATGAGTATATGCTCAGAGATACTCGAAAAGTTGCCCTTTCCGAAGTTACTTTGTTGGAAAATCCAGGATATGTAAAAAGAAAACCTCTAGGTCTTGACTGGATTACCACAAATGACAGGATTATCTCATCTAAAATAGGAGGTGAATTGGGTAGCCTCCCTGGGAAAAGTAGCAACACACTCAGCTATATTAAGAAATTTCCTTTGCCTACCCTAAAACAAGAGTTTTTGAGACTTCACCTCAACCTCTTTTCCCCTAAGGAAGTAGCAGAGAGATGGCGGACCAAAAGTGAGCACAACTATTCATGTAGACTATGCGCTTAACCACTTGAAACCCAGATGCACTTAATGATTGAGTGTTCTGCTTTGAAGGGTTTGAGGACAAAATACTTGGCTGTGTCCTTAAAAAAATGCTCTACCAGGTCTCCTAGAGAAACATGGCTCCTTCTGATGCAGGGGAGAAGAATCACTGTAACATTGGCTTTAATGGCCTTTTGCAAAGACATTTCAAGTAGGCTAACGAAACTGTAAAAGAGTCTCTCCGCATCAGGGGTGAAATAAGTAAATGGACATAGTAATGAAACCTGTACTGTGCGGTTATCTCTCTGCTCTTGATAAATGTCTGTGTATGTGGAAGTAGGTCTAAACTTTCATGTGTTTTATTTTCTTTCAAGTTTATTTATTCTACTGTACTAACAAAAATTATTTCTGTTTTTCTTCTTTTCCTTTTTTTGGCTTTTTCCTTTGGTACTATTTATTGCTGGTATGTGCAAGTGTGGGTAAAATCCTCACTTCAAAATAGTAAGAGGAAAGTCGAAGATGTACAAGGGGGTGGAAAGTGAAATTATCTTAATGTAAAATGCGCTACTGTTCTGTGAAACTAGTGTTTAACTGACTTTTTTTGTGCATCGTTTAACTATTTTGAATACATCCTTTTTAAATCTTTTTGTGGCGTTTCAATATTTCTTTTAATTGTTTGTAATATTTAAAGCATGTTTCTAACATCTTAAAATGCATTTGAAGATTGTTTGACACCTCTCTAACATATGTACATTTTTAAAATCTTTTAAACTCTATATCGGTTTAACTCTTTTTAATACTTTACCTAAACACCTTTAATATGTTAATGTTTAAAATGTAAAGTAAGTGCTTGTCTCTTAATTGAGGCACTAGTAATTGACAAATAATTGCCATCGACCGACATTTGAAGTGTTGGCCAACACTCGATGTGCACTTTGCCTTGCAACAAGACACAGTGCGCGTGATTTACAAAGCTTCTTTCAATGGGATTGCACCATTGTAAAACGGTTTTTGTAAATCAGACCCACTCTCAGTTAGTGCCTTTTGGTGAATGCATTTCTTTAATTCAATTGCTGATAGGCCTAAAGAAAATTAACTATGCCTCTCCACTCTTTTCCAGGAATCGTGCTGCCAATGTGTAATGTTGTGTCCCATAGTTGTGAGAGCTAGGTTGAAATCCTACCTCCTCCAACGGCTGCATTGCAGATTCCTGCACAAAAGGCTGCATCCTGCAGATTCAAACATTTGTGCAGGGCCTTCTCCCCTTCCTGTCGCCCCCCCTAACGCATGCCGCTATGCAACACCCTCAGCGCCCCTTCACCTGCTCCTGCCACCTCCCTCCCCTGCTGCGTGCTTCACCGGGGCTCCCGTCTTCCCTGCTCCATCTGCAGTCTGCAGAGAACGGCACCGGAAACTCAGGGCACGGCGTGCTTTTATGCACAACGTTTAGTGCCCTGGGCTTCCAGCGCAGCATTCTGCAGACTGCGAGCATGGATGAACCTTGTAAACACAGCTGATTCATGGAATTAAGGTGCGGCGAAAATTCCGGCGCAGAGGTGCCAAAATGTGCAAATCGCAGGGCAAGTGCGAAAATCGCAGGGAAACCAGCGCACATCGATTCATGGAAGTCCGTGCGTGAGAAAAATATTGGATGTGCGCACAGGTCATCCAACGGCGTGCGCCACGGCCACAGCGAAATCGCACATTGCGCGGCGCACATAACAAAAGTAGGCGGAACATGGGGTGTAACACTCGGAATGGGGAACAACGCGTGAAAATATGGGCATCACGGGGGAAGTACAGGAGGCAAGTGCGCGGAACGCCCACACGCTCGCCTACAACTCGTATTCATGGAATCGAATAGGGCAAACCAGCGCACGGGCAAAGACGCGCACATGGCCAAACAAGTCCGCCACAAGAAAGCAGGCGGTAGCGTCCCTGCGTCTGAAATAAATGTGCGCCAAAATGTGCGCTAACAAAAAGCACCTATATACAGCTATGATGAATGATCCATACTGTGGCCCTCTAGGACAAATGAGGTGCAAAGGGGTACGCGACAAACACAGACACCCACTGTGTGAAAAATAGCGTGTACGTGTATTTCGGGGTGCGCGGGAAGTTTCACACGCAATTTCAGCAGGGTACGTGTATTCCAAGGTGCGCGGGAAGTTTCACACGCAAATTTGCAGGGTACGTGTATTTCGGGGTGCGTGTGAAGTTCCACACGCGATTTCAGCAGGGTACGTGCACTTCGGGTGCGTGGGAAGTTCCACATGCGAATCCAGCAGCCTAAGTGTATTTTGGGGGTGCCGGGGAGTACTACACGTGAATTGGCCATGTGGGTCCTCCCAGGTGTTCCCTCTACACCCACCACGGCCCCTGCAGTCTGCCCACACCACAGGGGACTACCCTGCACCCCTGCACATGTCCCGCAGGCAGCCCATCCACCATGGCCATGCCCCCCAGCCAACCCACATGTCACCTTGCACTACTGCCCACCAACTCATGTCTCCCAGCACCCCCAACCCCCAGCAGTCAGGGGCACCCTCCACCAGGCCCCCACTCATGTCTCCCTGCACCCCCACCCCCCAGCATCCAGGGGCACCCTCCACCAGGCCCCCACTCATGTCCAACTCATGTCTCCCGGCACCCCCACCCCCCAGCAGTCAGGGGCACCCTCCACCAGGCCCCCACTCATGTCTCCCATCACCCCCACCCCCCAGCATCCAGGGGCACCCTCCACCAGGCCCCCACTCATGTCCCCCTGCACCCCCACCCCCCAGCATCCAGGGGCACCTGCCAGCAGGCCCCCACTCATGTCCAACTCATGTCCCCCTGCACCCCCACCCCCCAGCAGTCAGGGGCACCCTCCACCAGGCCCCCACTCATGTCCAACTCATATCTCCCTGCACCCCCATCCCCCAGCAGTCAGGGGCACCCTCCACCAGGCCCCCACTCATGTCCCCCTGCACCCCCACCCCCCAGCATCCAGGGGCACCTGCCAGCAGGCCCCCATTCATGTCCAACTCATGTCCCCCTGTACCCCCAGCAGGCAGGGGCACCCTCCACCAGGCCCCCACTCATGTCTCCCAGCACCCCCAGCCCCCAGCAGTGCGATTGGCCTGGGTACGTGTATTTTAGGGGTGCGCGGGTAGTTTTACACGCGATTTCAGCAGGGTACATGTATTAAGGGTTCGCGTGAACTTCCACACGCGATATCAGCAGGGTACGTGTATTACGGGGTTCGCATGAACTTCCACACGTGACATCAGCAGGGTACGTGTATTACGGGGTTCGCGTGAACTTCCACACGCGATATCAGCAGTGTACGTGTATTACGGTGTTCGCGTGAACTTCCACACGCGATATCAGCAGGGTACGTGTATTACGGGGTTTGCGTGAACTTCCACGCGCACTGGGCCTGGGTGAGTGGGGTACGTGTATTCCTGGGGTGGGCGGGAAGATTTACACACGACTGGGCCTGGGAGAGCGTGTTATGTGTATTCCTGGGGAGGGCGGGAAGATTTACACGGTCGCCTACAACGCGCCAAAAAAGACGGTTCAATCCGTAAACACGTACGCCAGCATGAAGCAGGCGCACGTCGACTCGCAGGAAGCAGGCGTACGTCAACCCGCGCAGCATAAAAGTGTGGCAAACAACAAACAAGCTCAGACGCCAGGATGAATATACCGTTCCTAGCAGCAGTGGCCGTGGGATACCGCAGGAGGAGGAGGAGGATAGTCAGGGCCAGAATCTTTACACCCAGAACCAGCCTTTTTGGTATGCCTGATGACCAGGTGTATGGGAGGTACAGGTTTCCACCTCACATAATACTCGACCTGGTCAGTGAGTGGGAGGATGACCTCACATCACCCACCCTGTGCTCCCTAGCACTCAGCCCCCTGGAGAAGGTCCTCAATGTACGGCACTTCTTGGCTACCGGATCATTTCAGCGGACAAGTGCCATAGTGGGGGGGGTGTCACAGGCCACGCAGTCACGGTGCCTACACCAGGTGTTGGCCATCATCACTGCACACCCATCAGTCCGCAGGCAGATATACCTGCCCAGAACACCTGCAGAAAGGCAGGCTGTCATCCAGGATTTCTACAGGGTGGCACAATTCTCCAAAGTGCTAGGTGCCATTGATTGCACCCATGTGGCTCTACGTCCCCCCAGGGCATCTGAGCACATCTATAGAAACCGCAAGCACTGGCATTCCATCAACGTCCAGGTAGTATGTGAGGCCAAGGGAATCATCACCTCAGTATATGCCAACTATCCAGGGTCCACCCACGACAGCTTCATTTACAGGATGTCAACCCTAAACCGGGACATCGAAGCTGGGCGGCATGGCGATGCATGGCTCCTTGGTGAGTATAAATGCCACAGCACACGCATGCATGTCAGATACAGAGTAATGTCACTACCCCACTAATGATACCCATCACCACCTCCCCAGGGGACAGTGCCTACCCTCTGAGCACCCACATGATGACACCAATTCAGAACCCCATCACGCCTCCCGAGGTAAGATACAACACAGCCCATATTGCAACCCGGGGCATAGTGGAGCGCACATTCGGAGTGCTCAAGACACGCTTTCGCTCCCTTGACCGTTCTAGCGGGCAGCTGTTATACGCTCCCCAGTAGTGTGCAGGATCATAGTGGCAGCATGTGTCCTGCACAATGTTGCAACACGCCGGGGCCTGGCTGTGGACATGGTGGTGCCCCCAGATCCCCAACCACATGCACGCCCGCTGCGCATGGGAGGGGAAAGGGCACGGGGTGAGGCAGCCCGTACTCAGCTGGTGGCTAATTACTTCACATAGAAATCACACCCCTGTGGAGTGCACACAACCCTGGCACATACCATCTGACAATCAATGATGACTCAATCTGACAATTATGATGAATGAGGGGACAGTCAACTGTCAGAACCATAGCAGCCTGAGATTGTTCACCTGGAAGTGTCACAATGTGTGCATCCCTACCTACACAAACACCACCAATGCAGTGTCATCAAAAGACACACTTCTATGCAGCAAAAATGAATACCCACTTGCAAAATACAACATGAGAACAGTGCCATGTCACCCAACCCCTCCCCGGCACCGCCACACAACACACCATGGCATATCATGCTATGTGAGAGCAAACAAAGTAATCCCCACAACATGACACAAGTATCACAAAATACAGTGTCCCTAATGGAAACTGGCCACACATGAAATGCTCACAGTAATGCAGGACCAAGAACACACATTACCAAATTTTTAGCAATAATACAAATCACCTACACAACCTCAAACCTACCATAAACATGACAGTACGGATTTAAAAAATTGGTAGTCTCACTACCTGATAATGCCAGCACTTCGACCACTTCCAACTGTACAGTGTTAGCGCCACGCAAAAGTGTAGGTGCACTGCTTACAACATGGACTCCATTTCCAAAGTAGACCGCCTTGTGAAGACATGAGGAATGGACCTGCAAATTAGGAGGATGAGATGGATGCAGAGGCACATATCAATACACCATGCAGTGTACAATAAAACAACAATATGCACTAGGAATGTATACACAGTATTGACTACAGACTGCCCACATAGCAAATGGGAGTCCAATGTCACTGTGTAAGTCACTGTCACTTGGGCACACCCTTTGCAAACCCATGGAAACGGGAAGCAGGAGGGGTGTGTGTCACACAAACCCAAGCATCTAACCCAAATTCAGGACAAGCCTGCATGTGCCCAGCCACAATACAGCGTTTGCCCACGGGAGCCACACAAGGCAACACACTGTAAAAATAATCAAAAATCAAAAATCAAAAAATAAAAATTCAAAAATAAAAAATAAAAAATAAAAAATGGCCATGTATGGGCCAGGGGGGGGGTGGGGGAGGCCACCCAGGAGGTACGAGGACAGGGTGCACACCAAAACCCACCTGTGTGGATTTTGGGAAAAAAAAACACCTCCATGGGCTCATGGCCTGCACGGCTACCCCATTGTGAGAGAATCGCTGCTGTCGCTCTCCTCACCCTCTGCAGCTGCATCAGGAGGTTGTGGTACTATGGGAGGCAGCCCACGCAAAGCCCTAGTCTGGTCCTCCATGGCAGCAAGCATGCGGGTGTGGAAGGTCTGGTTCTGGAGGATAATCGTGCGGAGGTCCCCATGCAACAACTCACGGGATGCCCGGACCTCCTCCCGAGTTGCCTGCATCTCAGCTGAGAGCATACGTGTGAGCCGCTCCAGCTGCTGTTCTGGCCTCGTGTCAGTTGAAGCCTCAAGCTCAACAAGAGTCACCCTGAGCTGACGGAGTTCCACCCTCAGGGCTTCCCTGTGGCCCTGGGACTCAATAGAAATGGCTTCCCGCAGAGTCTCCAGTGCCGCCCGTCTGTCCCTGTTGGACGCCTCCCTGTGTGACTGGCAAATGGAGTCTGTTTCCTGCTGTAGTTGTTCCATCAGCCTTTCTTGGGGGACAATGGAAGTGGCCACCCTATCCATGGCCTGAGCCATCATCTCAGATGATGCTGCCTGTTGGTTTGCCATACCGTATATGGATTGCTCCCATGCGGTATTGCCAGGTGGCATACGGCCACCGCGTCGGCGGGCACGACACCTGTCTGGGGCAAGGCGAACTGCGCCTTGCTGTGCCGGCACTGCCTGAGGCTGCAGGACTGCATTCCCCTCTGATCTGCTGGCCCAGGAACAGGATCAGATGTTGTGGAGTATGACCCTGCATCCGTAACCACCAAAGTCGGACCTACCAACACTGACATCCCCATTGAGGGTTCTACCCCTGGTGCAGTTGGGTTGGACAGTACAGAATCCCTCCCAGAAACACTTACCTGTGACGGCACATAGGTCTCATCATCCGAATCGACACCTGAATAGAGCTCGGGGGAGGTGCACCCAGAGACACCCCTTGAGAGAATGGTCTGCAGCAAGTGTGGGTTCTCACCCACCACCACACCACGTCCCTCACTGGTTCCCGGTCGGGCCTGAGACCCCTCCTGGGTCTGCACCATCTCCACAACCCCAGCAGTATCAAGTTCGTCATCCCCTGCAAAGACATGAAAGAAAAGAAATGGGAACAGGCATTAGCACCATGGCACACAATTAGGGCTGAGAAGCAACAGAACCAGTACTTCATTGACACATGTCCCACATGACTATAACCCTCCCATGCATGCACCATCACTGCGTATGAAGGGGAGGCAAAAGGCACACATTGATGACACCAAGATGGAAGACCAACACATTTGCTGCATGCTGGCTAGCAGTGCCATCAC